>NW_007252203.1:212078-292058 GCF_000164805.1 Carlito syrichta | reverse complement strand
CCCGGCCACTGCAGCCTCAACCTGCTGGGCTCCGGCGATCCTTCCGCCTCAGCCTTCCAAGTAGCCGGAATTACAGGCATGCGTGACCACACCCGGCTGATTTTTATTTTTTTTTGAGTTGGAGTCTTACTCCCGGCCACCGCAGCCTCGACCTGCTGGGCTCCGGCGATCCTCCTGCCACAGCCTTCCAAGTAGCCGGAATTACAGGCATGCGCTGCCAACACCCGGCTGATTTTTAAAAAAATTTATTGTAGCGATGAGGTCTCGCTGCCCAGGCGGGTCTCGAACCCACGGGCTCAGGCAATCCACTCACCTCAGCCTCCCAAAGGCGCGGGATGACAGGCTGAGCCACCTAGCTCGGCTCAGCAGGGGACTTTCGAGTGGCAAAAAGCCAGAAAGACCATGCACTGTTGGTCTGGATCACAGCCCCTGTCTTGCTGCCATAGTGACATTTATGTTTCAGGGCATCTCAGAGTTTGAGAACTAACTTGCTGTGGACGAGGTGATCAGGTCTCTCCTGGTTCTCGAAAGTAGAGTAGAATTTCTGCTTCCTTCTGGTGATCACATCTGTTCTTCTCTCGTCTGAGTGTCTAGGTTCTGGAGTGCTATCAGTATATCCACTAGAAGTGCGTATTGTTGAGGGAAGCTGTGTTGTATTTCTGCCCAGGATGAAAGAGATGGGAATGAAGTGTTTACGAGGAACATTTTCTAGTGAACAAAAAGTGCATCCATATGCATATTTCTCCTTCAAACAGGATGGCAAAAAATGTGGACTAAATATAATTTTTCCATATTTCTCTTACTTGGATAGAAAATTGAAAAGCTTAATTCTGCATTGCTTACTGCATGAGTTTATGTATAAACCAAGGCATAATTTCCTTCAGCTCTGAGGGAACTACCATTTCTTTTGGTCTTTCTCAAATGTCACAGATTTCATGAGGCAAAGACATCTAGTCTCTCATAACTCACATGTGGAAATACAGCTATCTTCCTCCTCAGATTTCCTGTTGGTGTTGAATGAGAACTCATAAAATACCAAGTAGGGTATTTTTGTTACTCAGAAACAATACATACATGAGACAACAGGCAATTCCTGCTTGTGCTTAAATAATTTTATTTTTCTAGTACTTTGAGTATCAGTAAATGTCCTCCAATGGAAATCATTTCTGAGCCGAGACAGATCCCTTCTTCTGTTGAATACATTTTGATTTGCAGTGGGGTTTTGTTCATGATCAGGCTATGTGAAGAATAGGTGGTGTATTACTCTGCAAAATTATCAAGAAACCGAAAGGCCTAGCAATAGGTCATACAAGTCCTGGTAAAGGAGTGATAAATATTGATCCTTTGCTTGTCATTGACTATGAAAAGGCTTTGGATTAGATTAGGGGTGACCATTAAAAAACAGGGGAAAATAACATGGGCTTTGCTGATAAGTGTAGAACTACTGAACAAACGGAGGCAACCAGTAACATGATGAAAATAAAATATTTGTGATATCAACAATATGGCTGAGACTAGAGGAGATTTTGTTAAGTGAAATAAGCCAAACACAGAAGGATAGACTTCATATGTTTTCACTCATAGGTGGAAGCTAACAATTAAAACAGTTGAACTCATGCAGATGGAGAGCAGAATGATAAGCAGTAACGTCTGGGAAGAGTAGCAAGAGAAGAGAAAATGTGGGCAGGGCTAATGGGTGCGAACACACAGCTAGAATAAATGAGATTTAATATTTGACAACACAACAGGATGACTGCTTGTCTTGTCCAGGGGACTAGCAAGTGGTAGAAAGGTTTAACTAAGTTTTATCTGAGTGAAGCCTAGTTAGTGGCAGGAGACATAAATCAAACTAGTATAAAAAGAGGTTGGGGTGCTTGTTAACCTGACGCATCTGTGAACCCGATGGTGGAAAGCGTACTTGAGACTCCAGAAGGAAGGAGGAGTGGATTGGCAGGCTCCAAGGTAGCTGCTGTCTTGGTCTTGTGTGTTTGCAGACCTTCTCCTCTTGGTTTCTCCCTTCTATGCCGCTTGATTTTTCTCTTTCTGTTTCTTTGGGCATCTCACACACGAATCTTTCCCTACAGTGTTTATCTCGGGTCAACCTGAACTTCTGGGAGAAAGAGAGTTAATGACCCAGCTTGGTGCAAACCTTGCTCAACCAAATATAGATAGAAAACTGGTGTCAGGTATTTGATTGAATATTCAATATAAATGTGATGGGATATTCCTCAATTTGCAAGATCACCTGTCTCGCTGGCCTGTCTTAACTCCAGTGAAAACTGCTCCAAAGGAAATTTTTGAGTGCTAAGATTCAGGCTGTAACTGTGAGATGACACAGTCAGTGATGCTTTTTTTCCTCCACCCTCTAAACTGCCAATCTTACGATCTTTTCTCTTTATTTCCTCAAGTGCTTATTGAATCAGCATCATCAAATCAGTTCTCTTGACACAGTGTGTCTTCCAAAAACATCTTGGATACTTGGCCATAGCCTGTCGTTGATAGGTCAATCAATGCTCAATTAACAACAGAATAATCAATTTTCACTTTTTTGCTACTGGTGAAAAGCCAAACTTCTCAACTTCTCTTGAAATACCTGGAAACAAGTATGAATGGTAATGTTAAATATAAATGATGACTTAATATAGATAATCTTCAATTGTTAAAGAATCAACTTCCTTTTATTTGCCTTGCATTTCGATTAATTTATTTTCTCCATTTTTTTTTTTTTAGTTGGAATCTCACTCTGTCACCCAGGCTAGAGTGCAGTGGCACACTCACAGTCACCCCAGCATCAACCTGCTGTGCTCCAGCAGTCCTTTCGCCTCAGCCTTCCAAGTACTGGAACTACAGGCTCGTGTCACCACACCTAGCTAATTTTTTATTTGTTGTAGAGATGAGGTCTTGTGAAGTTGCCCAGGCTGGTCTCGAACCCATGGGCTCAGGCAATCCACTCACCTCGGCCTCCCAAAGTGCTAGGATGACAGGCTGAGCAACCGAGCTCGGCCTATTTTCCCCATTTTTTTAGGCGAACGCTAGCCAAAATGCATGTGTACATATACAAACACACATGCATGTATTTGTACACACAAATGCACTTATACATGCAGATTGATGTTAAATTACTAAAGGTAATAGCTATCTGTCATCAGGTTCTAAAGAAACACCAGGTTTTGTTTTAAGTAGCACATACATATCATCTGGTGTGATCCTCAAAGTCAATTTTTAAGATGAAGTAATTGCAATTTAGATAGATTGAATAACTTGTCCGGAGTCAAACTGCAGAGTTGTGATTATAATTGCAATGTAGAGAAAAATCCTGGTATTTAAAATCACACTTGCATGCCACAGTTTCGGGGTGGTGGCATAGCTTGCTCCATTGCTACTTCTGCGGCTGCTGCAGCTACCATAAATATGTTTTGAGATAAATTCTGGCCCCCAAAAGAGAGATTGAAGTCCTAACGCCTCCTACTTCAGAATGCAGCAGGTCAGTCCCAATCCAGTGTAGTGGGTGTCCTGGTCAGACATAGCAAAATCACACAGAGATACAGACACACATAGGGAGAATGTCCTTTGGTGAGGGAGACAGACAGAGCTGCTGCAGCTGCCGGCCAAGGAGCAGGAAGGATTGCCGGCAAGCCACCGGAAGCTAGGACAATGCAAGGAAGGATCCCCCCTGGCAGGCTCTGCGGGAGCGTGTCACTGACCACCACTTGATCGAGGACTTCTAACCTCCAGACCTGTAGGACAGTGACTTTGCATTGCTCCAAGCCAGCAAGTCTGTGGTACTGTGACAGCAACTTCAGGAAACCAAGATAATGTGTTGTAGGAAAGACCGTGATCTCAGCGTCGTTGCTGGCTCTGTGCAGCCATTTGTTAGATGTGTATCTGGAAGAGTGGCTTTGGACGTGTTACTTTTCACAGTAGAATGATAAGAATTTAGATCCGAGATGGCAATCTGGAAAAATGAGATGACAAAATAAGATGGAACACTGAAGAGTGAAGGAAGAGGGCGGGGCAGTTGGGCACGGTGATGGGAGAACCAGCAAACAAGTGCTGTGGACCGCCTTGGTGATGATGTGTCTAATGCAGTCGATCCTTTAGGAAGGGGGGCTCTGCATTTGTAAACTTGTCCACTTGCTAAAATGCATTTCAGTATACTTTGCATAATACCTTTTTTGCCTAGATCTGATTTCTTATTTAAGCCATAACTTGTAGCAAGAACTATGACAGTTTATCTTTTTATCTAGCCCAGCAATAGACATAAAAGAAGAAACTCAGCTCAATAAAGTTTGTTTTTCTTTTTTGTATTAAGTTCTTATTTAAATAATCCTTTAAGACTATATTTATTGTTGTAAAGAAAGCAAGCACAGTAATGAAAAGCTCAGGTTCTGAAGTCAAGAAGACCTGGATTTAATTCTTTTTTTTTTTTTCTTTTTGAGTTGGAGTCTCACTCTGTCGCCCAGACTGGAGTGCAGTGGCCGCTCCCGGCCACCGCAGCCTCGCCTGCTGGGCTCCGGCGATCCTTCCGCCTTAGCCTTCCGAGTAGCCGGAATTACAGGCCGCCCTACCATGCCCGGCTGATTTTTTGATTGATTGTAGAGATGAGGTCTCGCTGCCCAGGCGGGTCTCGAACCCGCGCGCTCAGGCAGTCCACTCACCTCAGCCTCCCAAAGGCGCGGGATGACAGGCTGAGCCGCCGAGCCCGGCTTGGATTTAATTCTTAAATGACCAATCTCCAAATCAATACTAGTGGTGTTTTTGCAGCCATTCATAGACATGTGCAGGATGGCAAAAAATCAAGTCACTGGACGGGCACAGCTTGAGGTCAATGAACAAGACAATACTCTGCTTCATGTTTCTGCCTTCATATTGTAAACAAGCGTTCTTCTTGCAGTGTATTTAGAGGCACTCTTTCTTTTTTTACTTTTTTCTTTTTGTTTGTAACTTTGCTGTTTAAAATAGCCCCCAAGCACAGTGTCGAAGTGCTATCTAGTGTTTAAGCATGAGGAGGCTGTGATATGCTTACAGAAAAAAAAAAAAAATATATATATATATGTGTGTGTTAGATAAATTTAAATCAGTCATGAGATAAAGTGCTGTTGGCTGTGAGTCCTCTGTCAATGAATCAACAATATATAAAATAAGGTGTCTTTAAAAAGAAACACTAATAAAACAAGGCTATGTATCAATCTGGTAATGAAATGTTGTGATCAGAGGTCCATAGTATTCTAACGTTTGTTCCTTTAGGAGTAGTGGTTTAGAACTGCCAATTCAGTGTTTGTGCAGACTGTATAGAACATAACTACCGTGAACAACAAGAATTAACAGTATGTGATTGATATTTATTTTTGCTGTGGTATGATGAAGGAACGTCTTCACCATGATTCAAAAACTTCAGTAAAAATTCTGGTGCAGGTTTCATCTGTGGTTTATTTTGCATTGAGTGAAGGAAGAAGATCAAAAGAATATCAGATTTTGTTAGATGTCAGACCTGAACTAAGAGGAGGAAACAATCTCAAGAAAGAAGACAGAGAATTAAAGAGAGCAGGAATTCTGAGCTTGAGGCTGACCATGCAAGGCCACCAGTAGTTCACAGATATCTTGACGAGCATGTGGTCTTGTACAAGATGTTGAATGGGGATTTTAGATATGTGTCCTTAGATATCTAAAGAACTAAGTGGCTGGCATTTGAGCAACAGTTTAGATGCGTCTTTCTCCATTGGTCTTGGCTAATAATCAGTATGAAACTGGTTCAAGTTTTAAGAGAGATTAACCTTGAAAACTTAGCCAGAACCTTATTTTTACTAGAACAACTTTAATTTGGATTGTAGGCATCTCACCAGTATCATAACATGTGTATAGTGTATAATGCTTTTTGTACATAGATCTGATTCCTTATTTAAACGATAACTTGAAGCAAGAACCACGACAATTTATCTTTTTATCTGTACCACCTAACCCAGTAGTAGACATAAAGAAGAAACCCATCTCAATAAAACTTGTTTTTCTTTTTTGTATTAAGTTCTTATTTAAATAATCCTTTAGGACTGTATTTATTGTTGTAAAGAAAATAAATGCAGCAATTAAAAGCTCAGGTTCCAAAGTCAAGATGAACCGAATTTAATTCTTAAATTACATGATTACCGAAGTCTCTGTCTCAGTTTCCTATGCTGTAAAACATGGACAATACTAGTTCTATCATAGAAGGTTGTGAGTATTAAATAAAACATGTGCATGATTATATAGAGCTCCACACAAGTATTGTATTTGTCAACCAATAATGACAATAGTGGAAGCAGTGTTATTTGTACTAATGTAAAGGCAGAGGCGTTAGTTGGAGTCGTGGTGAATTTTGTCACCTGCAAAGTGAAACATGAGATAAGATAAAGCATGATTGAGCAGGACTTATAGAGAATATACAAGCATATATAACCTAAAGTATCCTTGGGCTAGGCACGGTGTCTCATGCCTATAATTCCAGCTCTTTGGGAGGGGACGGGAGAGGACTGTCTGAGTCCAGGGGTTTGAGACCAGCCTGGGCAACTTGGCAAGACCTCGTCTCTACAACACATCAAAAAATTAGCCAGACATGGTGGTGCCTTCCTGGAAGGTTGAGGAAGAAGGGTTACCTGAGTCCAGCAGATTGAGGCTGCAGTGGCCGTGAGCATGTCACTGCACTCCAGCCTGGGTGACAGGGTGAGACTGACTCAAGAAAAACAAAAAAAAGTATCCTTGGAAGTTCTTTTGTAACTGCCTGTAATAACTGCCACTTTTACCCCCTAAACACCCACTTTCCTTGATATTCAAGAGTATATAATTGACACAGAGCTTCTGTGGAGACTTAATACTGCTGAGTACCCTGCAACTCAGAAACAAGGAGAGAGACTGCAGCAGCAGCCCTGTTAGCAGGTCATGGTTAATTTAGAATTCTTACTGTTGCAAGATTTGACCAAAGGAAGCTTCAGTACAAATGACATTTTCTCAGTGTGAAACATTTCATGAGGGCCTATTTGTGTTGACCGCTGTTCTAGGTACTGAAAACGTACCAGCGAATAAGTTAACAAGGTTTCTACACTCATGGAGCCTACATTCCAACTGAGTAGTGTGAAGACAAGACATAAACAGGATAGATAAGGTAAGGGTGATTGGTAGGGATGGATGCAGGGATGATCAAAAAAAGGCCTCTTGGAGGAGACGAGCTTTGAACTAGGACCTGAAAGATGAGAAGCCGACCATAAGGAAATTCACACCCAGAGAAATCAAGCCAGCACAAAAAATGAAGACAATGCTTTGGAGGAGAATCAGCTGGGTGTGCTCACAGGACAAAGTGCAGGCCAGTGTGGCTAGACGGCAAAAATGAACAAGCAGGACAGCGTAGGACTCGAATCCAAGGAAACAGGCAGAAACCAGATACGGTAAGACATTCTAGGCTACGACCATGAATTTTTATTTTACTCTAATTGCAATGAGAAGACACTGAAAGAAAGTGAATTGGCATGGCTTGATACTAAAAACTCAGTTGGCTTTTGCTATAGAGAGCATGGACTATGGCCATCAAAGTAATGAGGAAACATGGAATGAGAAAAAACCTTGGAAACTGAGTCCAGAAACACAGGAGACATTTGATGGTGACTTGGGTCCAAGATACCGCAGCAGGAGATGGAGGGTGGCACCCACAGTGTTGGACATATGAGATATTTCAATGATAAAACGAAAAAGAATTTCTAATGGATTGAGTCAAGTATTGGCAGAAAGCATGCGTGTAGTAGAGTCAGGCAATACCTGACTGTCTTTTCAAAAGTGAAGACGTGAGCCGGGCTCAGTGGCTCAGCCTGTAATCCTGCGCCTTTGGGAGGCTGAGGTGAGTAGATTGCCTGAGCCCGCGGGTTCGAGACCCGCCTGGGCAGTGAGACCTCATCTCTACAATCAATCAAAAAATCAGCCGGGCATGGTAGCGCGCGCCTGTAATTCCGGCTACTCGGAAAGCTGAGGCGGAAGGATTGCCGGAGCCCAGCAGGTCGAGCCCAGCAGGTCGGGAGCGGTCACTGCACTCCAGTCTGGGCGACCGAGTGAGACTCCAACTCAAAAAAAAAAGTGAAGACATTTTTGCAGGTGTTGGCCAAATGAGCATGCAGGCATCTAGGCCTCCGCTGGGGAACTCCCACGATGTCAGCCCCAAGGGCCTCAAGTCAGGGTGGGGCTCCCGAATAAAAGAAGCATGATGTAAGTCATAACAGAAGTCATTTCTCAGATCATTTGCTATATCATGTGACTCCAGTTAGGTCCTTTCTTCTGATTGCAGCACAGACCATGGCTGTAGCAGTGGGCAGACTTCCGGGCTCCACGTGCTGTAGAGTGGCTACCTGACGTTTTGGTGTTGCTCCGCTATAACTAGGATGTCCAGCTCTGTGGCTGGGCAAAAGTCTATACATCGCTTGGGAGAAGTGTGTGACTCGGACAAAAGTCCCTTCTTCATGCTCCCCTCGTTTCCTGCTCTCACTTGTAAGACGACCTTTCTACTGGATAATTATCACTACAGGGTGGAAGTGCTTCCTTCAGCCTCGATGACATTTCAAAATCTCAATAGTGTTAATGCACTTCAAGACTGAGCTCTGCCAGGGTGAAAAGACCCATAACCATTTGAGGAAATGAAAGCTTTTTTAAATGTTTCAAATGCTCAATTCCTAAAACATCTACATTTGCTTCTAAGTTCAACCAGTGAAAGTTTTCTCAGTGGGCTTGTTTTGCATCACCTTTTTCTTTTCTTTTAACGACTTCTCTGTCTCCTGCTCATCCTCTTCTTTTCTTTTTCTTCTTCTTCCTCTTCGTCCCCTTCCTCTACCTCCTCTTTCTTCTTTCTCTAGGTCATCCTGTCTGTGAATGAGCTAAATAGACGGCAACTGTGGACTTACACTGTGGGAGACAGTACTGACTGATCCCACATCCTGCCGGACTCTTACTTTCCCTTGAGCAAATCATGCATTTCTATTCTCAGATGGAGCTGGCCCAACACATACATTCTGCCTCTCTTGGCCCCTAGGACAGGCTTTGAAACTGTTTAGCTTCACTCGTACCTATCCCTGGTCAACGGAGATTTTGCTTGTTTCTGAGGCAAGAAGTGCTCATGGGCTGCTGTTGGGGGAGGGAGTCCCCTAAAAGGCATCAACCCTGAAAGGGATCTTATTGATTATCAGACATCCAATTATTTTGAGGAAGAGCACCATTTCTCAACCCCCATGGTAACATTTCCCAAAGCATGTCGTGTGTTACTCAAGACATGTTTTATAAAAAGGGATTTTATGATCAGTGGGTTTGAGAAGTCCTGGGTTACAGGCGTTTCTGTACTGAACCAAATAATTATCAAAGCTTTTAATAGGCTCACCCATTTCTACAATTTCCAAGTTTTTAGAATTCCCATATTATAAGGAAGATGACCACGAAACCCTTTCAAGAAATATCTCATGGGGGCAAGTATAATCCCTGCTGTTCCACAGTTATCGAGCTTTCTGTGTCTTGTGGGAGAACTAACTTTGAGGACACTCAAAGGAGCAGTTGTGAGGTCGATGGAAGCAACTTAGCCCACTGATTGCTGTCTCCACGGTGGGCTGGCAAGAGGCGCTCAAAATGAAAGTCTGTCCCCAGAGTTACATTCTGTTACTTAAGTCCATTTTTGAAAAAAGTTTAATAAGAAAGCGTTCCCCAATGGAAAATTCTGACCTTGAGCGAGTGCAGAGTTTATGGGCACTTGATAATTGTCCAAGCTTTGAGCTTAGACTATGGTTCCCTTTGATTTTAGCCCTGCTACTGACATATTGCTGGGAAAAATCATTTAATTTCTTTAAGCCCTTTGCATCCCTAATACATTTGCTTTAAGGATAGCGAAAACTGTCCTCTCTTTAAGATGTGTTGAGAATTAAAGTGCAGTATCAAAAGAAATTATCCAGAAGCCCAAACTCAAATGTTTATTAAGTTTGTACCGGTTATGCCTTGCAGGCCCTGGCTTATTCTGGTCACTATTTATTGTGTTATGTGACACAGGTTCTTGTGACCGAGGGCCAGCTGCTGATAAATTACAGGAACAAAGCCAAATGTGTACTATGGCTATGTAAAGGAAATAAAAAGAACTAATAATCTTATTGAATTTTCACAAAGAATTCTTTCTGGATTGCGGCCTTAGGCAAAGGGAAATATAATAATAAAGGATGATACTGTCATGCAATTGACTTTACGATGATTGCTTGCTCTGTAGATTAGTATCTCATGGATCTTGGAAGATACTCTGACTTCCCTGAGTTGACATCCCTTTTCATCCGGGAACACTTAGATTCCTGCATGTAATGATGAGCTTTATCGGATTTTGTGTCAGCCATTATGAGGTCGCCTTGAAAAAGTTGTATTTATTACGTCTAATGTCCAGTCAGAAAGGCCGTTGTGTTCTAGACGTGTCTAGATGCTGCGAGATACCAGAGAAAGCATTTATTCATTTTTAAAATTCTCCCACAAATATTTATTACATCCTCTGCACGCTGCCTATTTCTAGGTATTCGAAATCCAGGAAAGCCAGGGATCTCATAGTGCCCTTTTCTGATCTCATGATGAAACTACACAAATAGCTTAGACGTATGCCATAGACCAGCTTTATTCAGAAAGGCATTAAAGCAAACACTGACCTCAAAAGGACAGGGGTACGAGGGAAATCCACTGGCTCAACTTCAGTCATCCCACAGGCTTTGTGCTGTCGCGTTACGTGCTTGGTTTGGTGCTTGGGGTGGAGGCTGCCTACTACAAAACATTACGTTCACATCTGTGCTTAATCACCAACTGTGAGAAAATCTAGCGCTGCCTTGGGTGATTTAGCTCACGCGGACTTTCCTTTTTCTGAATTACATGACCCTGGCTTACTGACCATAGTTTATTGTTCTAGGGAATGGCGCTTGACCCGTAGAACTGTGTCTAGAATAAAGGTCTATGAATCCTTGCTCTCGGGGTCTCTGGACCTTGTCTCTTCATTCTGAGTCACAGTTATTCCTTTGACTTGTACAACCTATTTCATTTTTTTTAACTTTCTATATCAAAGGTTTCTTTCTTATAATAAGAATATTTGCTAGATCAATAAATTTAATAAAAGTTGCCCACCCAAATTTTCTAACCCTAAATCAGTTCAATATACTCTGTAACAGTAAGCACAATGTTAATGACATTTCAGTTTCATTCAAGACAGTCTGGAATGCTCATTATGTTGCTTCTGACAGCTATCCTTCCTCATCACAGCTGGATGCTTACTGCTGTCTTAGTCTCCTGTTTTTGGTCCTAAGGCTGCCCTTTGGACATGTTGATGGACCCTGCCTTTCTGGGTTGACCCTCATCCTCTGTGGGATTGCAGACTCATTTCTATGACTCTACCCACTCTTGGCTGTCTCCTGTGAATCGATTACTCCAGCTCTGGTCTGTTTTTTGGGGGGCAATAAACTGGTCCACCCTGGTTCTCCACAGGCAGGATTGCAATGAATAGTTCAAGTAGTAGCGTAGTATCAATAACGAAATATTATGACTTGTGACTTAGAATCTTTATGTTCCTTTTCCAGTTTCTTCCAACATACTCAAGCCAGTTTAAAATATGGATCGATGTGTTTAAATTTTGTAGCACAATAAAGCAATTAGACTTGAATTGTGGTGCAGTGAAATACCCAAGAACCAACATCCTTGTGGAATTCCATTTTAATGACATAAGCCAAAAGGTAAGCAAGTACCTTTTTGAAACAGAATGATGCAGCAGATCTATTTCTGCAGGAGTTTAAAGTTTTGGGAGAGTGAGCATCTGTCCATCTTTCAAGACTCTACTGGTGTTACCTTTCTGTGAGGCTTTTTCTGACCGCTCAGGGAGAATTGACTGTTCCATCAGGCCCTGCGGTACTGGGAGCATGCTTCCACCTCATCAACTCTGCCATACAACCGAATAGGTTTATTAATGGGTCTGCCACTCACCCCACCCTCAGGAATGGGTTCCTTGAAGCAATAACCATGTCTTATGTGTTTCTCTATCCCATGAGTCTGATACCAAAGGAGGCTCTTAATCCATTTTGAGAAATAAATTTTGGAGCATGTTGGAAGACCGGTCAGAAAGATATTTTCAGATTACACTGACTTTTTACTGACTACCACTCATATCCTAGTTGACCACTAATTCAGCTCACCATTATGAAATTTATGACATTACTCTTGTTTTCCCACTCTTATATGTTTCATAATTATGCTCCTTTCAATGGGATGAGATTTAGAATTGACAACAAATCTCAATTTTCTAAATGTAATCTATGGTTAAAGTTCAAGCCTTATTTGGTATACTTAACATTTTGAGAAAGATTGTCATTTTGAGTTATCTTAAAGAAGATAATTCTAAAACTTTGAACTAAAGTTATAGTGGTGAAGTATTGACTTTGAAGCCTACAAGCACTTTGAACTGACTTAGTGCAGAAGAATAATCTTCTTCCTATCAAGTTTTAAGCAATGTATTTCATGTATACTAATAAATACAATTAAGAACATGACCCAAAGCTAGAAATACAGTTTACATGATAGAATGATAGATGACATGTTTCATAGGCTCAAACCACTGGCAAAAAAAGAGCAAGGAATTTTTTTTTTTGTGAGCTGGAGTCTCACTCTGTTGCCCAGACTGGAGTGCAATGGCCGCTCCTGGCCACCGCAGCCTCGACCTGCTGGGCTCCAGCGATCCTTCCACCTCAGCCTTCAGGTGCGTGCTACCACGCCCGGCTAATTTTTAGATTTTATTGTAGAGATGAGGTCTCACCTGCTCAGGCGGGTCTCGAACCCACGGGCTCAGGCAATCCACTCACCTCAGCCTCCCAAAGGCGCAGGATTACAGGCTGAGCCACCGAGCCCGGCGGGGATGATTTTTTAGAAATGATGGATTTGGAGTCGATCATACTCAGTGATCTATCACAGAAACAAAGAACAGAGTACCATATGTTCTCACTCATAAGGGAACCTTGAACAATTATAATACTATAAAAAAAGGGATTGGCAGTGGTGGGAAACTGTCAGGGGAGGGGGGTGGGATTGGCAGTTGAGGGAAACTGCTAGGGGAGGGAGGGGCATATCTCATGAACAAGGGTATCTGTGTAATCAACGTTTGTATATCTAACCCTGAATTGTACCCTGCATCTTTATAATAAAAAAAGAAAGAAATATATTCCTACAGTTCTCACAACTACAGTTTGGAGAAGAATTTCTTTTTCATAAATCTAGCAAGATAACTAAAATTTTAAATTGATATACACTGGTAAGAAGACTGATAAAACATCTGGTATGACCCTAAGCTGTCCTTATCCAGTTCATGAAATGTAGTTGCAATTCAGGACCAAGCACATCATTCTCCAGAGGGACCCTCCTCAGCACTCTTTCTGTCTTTGATAATTGCAAATCAGGTCTCACACAGTGGTTTCTCTGTTAGTCCAGGTCGCACAGCGAGGGTGCTATGGTGCCAAGCCGCTGCTGACCTGTGGTGGACGTGCAGCCCAACAGCAAAACCAACGCTGGCTGGCTTGGCCACTGAAACGTGGGGTTGCCTGTTCCTTCCCCACTGTCCTGATTGATGCCCTAAGATTACATCAGAGGCAGGGTTTGGGGTAGAAATGAGGGGTTTGGTTTTGAATAATTTAAGTAGCCTGGTCAAACTGTAATTTTAGGTAAAAGTGGCACCCATTGTAAATACAAGAGGATTCATTCATTGCTTAGTTCTACAGGCTTGGATTAAACTTGGTCACTAGGAGGGACCTTAACTCATTTGCCCAGGTAAATGTAAGGTGAGAAGACGCCCAGAAACTATTTTATATTGACAATGAGCCTTTCATTTTACATTTCAGCTGCATATCAGCATTCTATAATTTCAGCATGCACATTATTTCAATTAAGCGTATAAACATACTCTCCTCAGGCAATTTTCAAGGAATTCTTTCTTTTTTCTGTTTTGGGGGGTGGGGAGTGGTGGAAGGGCATCGCCCTGCCAGACCCTCTCCTCTCCCACCCC
The DNA here is from genome assembly GCF_000164805.1 of Carlito syrichta. Lineage (NCBI taxonomy): Eukaryota > Metazoa > Chordata > Mammalia > Primates > Tarsiidae > Carlito > Carlito syrichta. The sequence goes on along the minus strand of NW_007252203.1, from coordinate 278,008 downwards.
CATGGTGTGCCCTGACCATTGCCCCCAATGCCCATAGCCAACCCTGGGAGGGGCAGCTGCAGGGCTACCCTTGAACGCCCACCACCTTGGGTGCCCCCCGCCCATCCCTAAACCCTGTCCCAGCTTTTAGGCTTTTAGGCAATAGGCTTTTTGAAAATATTTTCGACTTCAACTGTTTAATATTCTCTTTGCAAGTAATTTTTGGATTGATACTTATTTGTTTTGTCAGATGACAGAGCAGGAAGAGCGCCTTTTCTTGAGCGCCATGACAGTTTGATCAAAGTAATATCTAATTTGGTGCTGAACATTTTCTGGAGATGGAGAAGTGCCAGACCTCCCCAGAGCTGCTCAGGTGTAAAGTTTGATTCAAAGGACCTAACGTGAAGAGACTGGGCTCTAAGATTCACGTGTTTGGATGCGGGTATTGGCATCTTGCTGGTCCGGCGGGCAAGCGCACACAACAGAGTGTTGAGGAGCCTCTCATCTTGCCCTGTTCCTGAATTTCCCACTGCATTCCCCTCCAGCATCCAAGGTCGCGGCACCTCTCTTCTTCGTCTTTCCACATTCTGTCCACTCCCACTTCTGTTCGTCTGCATTTACGGCCACTAGCATTTCCTCTGTTCTTCTTCCTCTTGCCAGTCCCTTATTCATCCTTCAGACTGAAAGGACAGACTGAGAGCGGAAAGCCATTTTCTATGTTGTTCTTTTTTTTTTTTTTGAGTCGGAGTCTCACTCTGTCGCCCAGACTGGGGGGCAGCGGCCGCTCCCGGCCACCGCAGCCTCGACCCGCTGGGCTCCGGCGATCCTTCCGCCTCGGCCTTCCTAGTAGCTGGAATTACAGGCATGCACTACCAAGCCCGGCTGATTTTTGATTTATTGTAGAGGTGAGGTCTCGCCAAGTTCTTGTTCTTAAACCCTGACGTGATGAGGAAGAAGTAGAAGCTATGTTTTGGAGAAATGAATACTTTAGGTAAAGATTAACTTTGCCGACTTAGTCTTTTCTGCAACACAGACTCCTCAAGCATGACCAGTATTGACCCATTGTATACTTGGTGCATGGTGACCAGGACCCCGTCAGAGTTTTCTGTCCAGACTTCCTGGTGCCAGGCATCAGAGATGTCTAATGGCTCTTGTCAGTGGGGCCTGGCAGAAGTGACAATCGAGCTTGCCTAGAGGAAAGGGAGTTTACAAGGCCTAAGACATCATGCATTGGGCAAGGATTGTACTAGTCATGAAACTTGTGATTACAAAAGTTATGCAGATCATAGGACTTGTGACCTCTCAGAGGGGGAGCAATTGGGGATTTGATCTTCCAGTAGATTGGGCGCTGTCTACAGGGAAATCAAGGATCCCCCAAAGCTACCCACTGGGAATGCATAGGAGATTAGGGGAAGTGCACCCTCTGTTAGCTCTAAGAAAAGTTCAGGAATGTACAGGAGCACTGGGATCCTTGTCACGCCCTTTTCTAAGGGCTGTGATAATATCAACAGACATTAGTGGGTCTCTGTGTCACAAGGTCTCCAAAACATTCACAGGTGGTCAATAAGGAAGTCACAGCAGTCACGTCTACCTGATTGCAGTACCTCCAAGGGAAAGAATTTAAGCCAGAGCTCAGGGGGACTACAGGACCACACTCATCTAGAGTGTAGGTCTGCTTCCTGTCTGTGGGAAGTGAGCTTTTCTTAAATAAATCTTTTCTTTTTTCACCTCTTTGTGTGTTGTAATTCTTTGCATTACTTGGCTCTCTGGTTGCCAGCACACACCTCTGGCATGCCAGCTCTGGTGCTGCTGTGCCCCTCCCCATTCATCCATCCACCCTCACCCTATCTGTACCCTAACACCGACTCTGCTCAGAAATTCTCCTTCTCCGGGCTTGTGCTCATGTCTGAGGATTTACTCACACCTTTCCAGCGATGCAGTTCTTTCATGAACCTTTTAAGCTTCTCTGAGCACAGGAGGTCCTCCTGATTACCCTGCATGCCCTGTGGGAGTCAACATAACTCTCTCTACATGCAGGTAGTTTCTCAATAAACGTTTATTAAAATTAAGTGGGGCAATAGCAACATTCTAATTGTCTTTCCTCCAAATAATCTCTCCTTTAAGAAATCAGGACCTCAGTTCTTCTTGTGAATTCTTCATCCTCAAATGCCATTCATATGGTTTATTCGGGACAGAGGCTGAAAAACATGATTTTCATATCCATGTAGTGTTTTATGCTTTCAGCAAGTTCTTGTGTATGGGATCCCTTTTGGTGCTCAGAACAGCCCTTTGAAGTGGGAAGGGCAAAGGCCGCTACTCCTCACCACGAGACGAGACAGAAAAGCTGAGAGAAACAGCCTGAGTGCTCAGGCTTGCAGCACTGCTCAACAACCATGGCGGGAGTGGAAGCAGGTGGAGGAGTGCCTCTTGCTTTTTCCCTTTTCATATTCCATTCTCCCACAAGAATCCTTGCTGTTTCAGCACGTTCTTGGTCAGGAAGGGCCTCTCGAGCCCACGTAGATTTACTAGGCAGAGTGTCTTTCCCTGCATCTGGTCTCTGGCTGCAAGAGGAGGTTCTTCTCACTGGTCCACTTAGATCAGTGGTCCCTCACCTTTTCGGCATCAGGGACTGGTTTCGTGGAAGATGATTTTTCCAAGGATGGGGGAGGGGGTGGAATCATGAGGCATTAGGTTCTCACAAGGAGTGCACAACCTAGATCCCTCTCGTGCACATTCCACAATAGTGCCCACACTCCTATGAGAATCTAATGCCCCCGCTGGTTTGACAGCAGGTGGACCTCAGGAAATAATGCAAGCAATGGAAAGCAGCTGTAAATACAGAAGATACTTTGCTCACTTACCTGTCACTCATCTCTTGCTGTGCAGCCTGGCTCTTAGCAGGCAAAGCAGTACCCATCTGCAGCCCAGGTTTGAGGACTCCTGGCTTAGAGAGCACGCCGCTGCTTTCAAAAGCATGGTTTGCTGCTTGGCTCTACACACCAGCACCCAGGACCACCAGGCAGATGGGTTAACTTGATCAGCAGCTACCTGTATTTGATTCAAACTCAGTTCAATCACTGCAAGTAAATTATTCATTCTAAAGTCCCTTGAATCTTTGCAAGTAAACAAAATGACCACTTGTTTGACTGTGTCGATGGACCCCAATGAAGAGAATTTGTTGGTGAATGTGCTAAGCTTGGAGTCATAGATAAAGTAGTATCTGGTGAAGAGTCGCTTAGCTAACTCAACACTTTGTAAATGCAAGTGTGAATGCTATATTTTTAAAAGAGAAAATGAGTGGAAAAGTTGGATGTAGAAATTGAATTGACAAAGTACCACACTTCTAGAGTATCCTGAGAATTACTCCACATTAGGCAATTCTACAATAAACTTTACATCCATAAAATTAAATTAGAAGACAGGATTTTTAATTCCCCCAAATTAAAATTATCTTCAGCAGAATGTATAAACTAGTGCATTGTATTTGCTCCATGACCTATAGAAAACAAAAGCATATTGGAAAGAATCTTAAAAGCATGTGACCTACTCTGACAACATTTTGGTTAATTGTGCGTAGATAGTGAGATTGTTGAATATTTCATCAGAGCTAGTCAGGCTAGGGCAGCTTCTTTGATCAAGAGCTCAACTTTAGGTCTGGCGTAGTGGCTCATGCCTGCAATTCCAGCACTTTGGGAGGCCAAGGAAGGAGGATCGCTTGAGCCCAGGAGTTCAAGACTAGCCTGGGCAACATAGGAAGACCTCATCACTAAAATAAATATATGAATCGTTTTTGAGACATAAGAGTTCAATTTTACTGTTGGAAAACAAAAGTGCTCATTATCCAAACTTTGTTCTAGCCCTTGTCATATTTTATAGCTGAGATATTTCTGTAAATTGGTCTGGAATAAGTAGGAAAAAGATATCAGCTGTGATGTGGGATAAATGATGCATGAGTCTGTGTATTTGAGCATGGGTTGCCTTCAACATATGAATAACCTGTTGAAGGTCTTCTAAAGATGCAGTAAAGGTTCAGGAGAGGATCAATGCAGATTGCACCACAGTGGCAGAAAGGACACTGCAGTGGTTTGGGGCGCGTTCTTCCATGTATCTCTTCCTTGGAGTTTCATAAGTCTTTAGCATAATTAATATAGTTTTATCATTTAAAGATGAGAACAATCAAGTTTAGATAAGTTGATTATACCCCAACTTGCTTACCTGGGGAATCTGAATCTAGAATATAGGTTTTCTGGCCCCCATCCGGGGATCTTTGAATCATATCACACGGTCTTGAGTGCTGTGTGTGTGTGTGTGTGTGTGTGTGTGTGTAGAGATGCAAACTCATTATGTTCCAGATTGGTCTTGAATTCCTGGACTCAAGTGATTCTTCCTCCTTGGTCTCCCAAAGTGCTGGAATTACAGGCGTGAGTCACTACACCCAGCGGGACCTTTGTTTTTCAAGAACATGTTTGGCATACATTCATTGTATATGGTTTTTTTTTACTTTAGCTATCATGAGAAAATCAAATCCTCCATCCTCCACTTTGCTCTGGATCCCAACCTCCAGAAGGCTGTACATCTTCATTTCTGACATCACTCCTTTCCAACTCCCCAAGCCATCATGCTGTGCCCCCTGCAACTCATAGAGGGGACATCGCTTCTGTCCTCAACCTCTTGCTCTGTCTGAAACCCATCTCTCACTGGAGGACACTGATTTCCCAGAAGCCATTGCAGGAGGTCAGTGTTTTCTTTCACACTCTTCTTGATTCACTTTTGCTAAAGGAAGGCAAAGAGTATGACTGTCCTTCTTTTTCTCTTCCATTTTATTCTCCATACCTCTTACCTAGGCCCTTACCTGGAAATCTCATGCTGTAAAACTGTACTTCTTTTTCTCTTAACTGCTTCTATTTTATTCTCCATACCTCTTACCTAGGCCCCCATCTTGAAATCTCGTGCTGTAAAACTGTACTAACTACGATAACTAAAAAAGGAGTGATCTTTTAATTCTCATCCTTGAATATATTATTCACAGGCTCACACTTACTTTCTTTAAGCACCACTGCTGTCATAATTTGGGGTGTATCATTATCCTCACAGATTATCTTTTTCTGCTTTGGACTTTCATTTCATTGAACTTTTCTCCTCTAATTATCTGAATTTCCACCTACCACGGCTGCTTGCTTCAATGGGCAGAACCCAGACCTTGTGGAAATATAACCTTCATTTCAAACAGAGAGTTAAATATTTGAAATTAAGGCTGTATTTCAAACTCGCTGTTCATAATCTCCTGCCTTTGCAGCTAATTCTTTCTAGTGTCCTAACTGCAATGATCATTTTATATCACCAGGATGTATAATTCATTGATATCATCTTTTCTCTGTCCTTTGTCCCTTCATGTCTTGACCACCTTCTTTTTCAGATTAGAACATCAGGAACAGCTACTGTCATCATCCTCTTGCATATACTCCTAAAGCCCTTGCCCGTTTCTTGCTTCCTTGTATTTCACTCATCCAAATGCTATCCTTCCTTATTTGCAGATTGCCACTCTGTCACTGAATGTTGCTGGAGAAAAGCACGCAACCATGTTGAGAGGTGTCACGCTAGATTCAGGATCTCTGACTTAGAGCCAGCCTCGAATCTGCCTAAGACTTATGCTGCACTCCAATAGTTTATTCACCCTTCAGTTCCTTAGGTAATTGTTTTACATGATTTCCCCTTTTCTCAAAGGGTCAGCAAAGACTCCTTCATGCTCAGCATCCTCTTGAGATCCTGCTTCCTGTTTCACTGTGAATACTTCATCCATCAAAAAGGACGTCAACAGGCTCTTCCCACCACACGCCACCTGCTGTCCTCACCAGTCTTCTGTGACTGTACTTGAACTCTTTATGAACTGAGGAAAGGTTGAGCCCTTCACCCATGGGGGAGGTTGCACTTACCCCTTTGGTATCATTAAGATGATTCCAACATTTTTCCTCTCTCTTGAATATTCTTGCCGTCTCACCTTCCCCGCTCCCTTTTACTGGGTCTTTCTTACATGTATAAAGAGTCTGTTATTTCTCCTAATTTTAAAACAGTCTTTTTAACCCCTATTTTAATCTCCATCTACTTCTCTATTTTTCTCTTGCTCTTTATAGCCTGAAAGTTGTGTCCACTCACCGCCCCAGCCCCGCCCTTCTGCCCCCGCCATTTAATTTCCAACCATCATCCCTTGAACCCATTTAATCCAGTTTTTGCTTTTGATCTTCCACTGAAACTGCCTTGGCCAAGGTCCCCAGTGGTCTCCACATTGCTAAATCCAGTGGTCAGTTTTCAGCCCTCCTCTGGCTTGACTCATTTGCAGGATTTGGCAGCTGACAACTGCCTTCTCCATTTCATGCACAACTTCAGGGTCACACACATGACTAGACTTTCTTTTCCTTTGTTGGTTGTTTCCTCTTAGTCTTTGCTGTTTACTTTTTCTATTCGTGTCCTCTTTACATTGAATATTCAGTTATTGAAGCTTGTAAAGAATCTGTACTAAGTGTTTGATGGTATCATGGCTCTAGGTGTCCATGTATTCTAGGACATTATAATTGTAGGACATGGTAAGTTCTTGTGCCAATTCATCATATTCAGAGCAGCCAGGTGGTCCTATTAAACTGAAAGTTCATATTACCTGTCTACTCAAAACACTCCCGTTGGCATTTCTCTGAGTTCATTCTGTACTGCTGTCACAGAATACCCCACACTGTGTAACATATTGGCTCACAGTTCTGCGGATGAGGAAGTCCAAGATTGAGGGGCCACATCTGGGACTTGTGGCTGCATCACAGGGATGGAGGGACAGAAGAGCAGAGAGAGAGAGATAGTGAATCCACTCCTATGATAAAGGCATCCGCCCATTCATGAGAGCACAGCCCCCTTGACCTAAACACATCATAGTCAATACCGTCACAATGAAAGTTAAATTTCAACATGAGTTTTAGAAGGGACATGCTTTCAAACCATAAGAGCTTCCCATCCCACCCAGAGGGTTTATGGGTGAGATAAATAATAAACGATAAGTGAAATGAGGGTTTGGTAAATAACGAGAGCGCAAAATGATCGAATCTAAGATTATCCAGTCCTCATTTCCAGCTCTTGCATTCCTCCTTCTCCCGAGCATCTACTGTTGCCTTTACCTAGGATGCTCTTCCTTCAGATACTCATGTGGCTCCCTATTGACTTTTTTCCACTCTTTACTCACATGTCATGTTTATCACAAGACAGTGCCTCAGGATTTCCTATCCCCTTTCTATCCAACCCTTTAAATGTTTTCAGGTATACATGATTTATTACACCTTTTTCCTCCACTAGAATATAAGGACCAAGAGGGCAGGGGTGTGTGTTTACTCACACATTCATCCCAGCACTTCTGTAAATGTTTGATGAGCAAACGGGCCAGAAAGAAATCAGAAATCGGTGGCGAGAACAGACTATCCTGAGGTTCCTTTTAGTCTTACCAGCTTGGGTCAAGGTAGACTGAAGAATCACTTCAGTGCTTTTACATTGCTATACACTTGGTTTAGACTTAGAGAGTAGCCTATGAGTCTGCAGAGTGACAGAAATTGCACAGTTGCTAACATGTTAACATTACTAAATATTGTTAGTTGTGATACTGGGGAGTTCAGAGTAGAGGGATTTAAGAAGACATGTGGATGGTTCTGTAAAAGTTAGCAAGGCAAGAAAGATGCAAAGACTCATAACTGGAAGTAGGAATGACTGTAAGACATAACTGGGGAGAATTTGCCGGGCCTGCTCTCACTGCCATCTTTCTTAGACTATCCTGAGAAACGTTGGTATGTAATTTAATCTCAATTTGTGTCTTTATGATCTACAGTCACAAAACTATATAAAAATACAATACACATTTTGAGTCACGTGGATTCACATTTTAATTGAAAATTAGGACAATTAACTTTAACTTTAAATGTCTTATGCTAGCGTAGGTAAATGTTTGTGTGGGTAGAGCGAGAAAGGTGAAAGATCGGGGGTCATTTGGTTTCAAATGTGACTGTCAAACATTCAACTTCTAGGACCTGAATAGTGAGTTCTAATAGAAAACGTACTACCCAGACTGGATCCAAATGACTAGCCGGAAAATGGATACACTTCATGAAACAAGAGATGAATTCCTTCAATATCATCTAAGCCACTACAGAACTTGAATGAAGAATGAACGGCTATGAAGAAAGAGTTTATCACTGATGGCAGGAAGGAAGATGAAGAGTAAGCAGACACCAGAGAAAAGTTGATATATTCTAAGAGCATCTAAAAGTTTATCTAAAAATGAGTGCGGTCACCGAGGAGTTAGGGGCAGATGAAATGTCAAGCCTCTCAGTCGAACAATGGGCACCACAAGGCATTGTGGCGAGGAGCTCTGCTTTGAGTGCTTCCAATGTTAAGAATATTTTTTGCCGCTGCAAACTGACAGCTTTGATAGTACATTTGTTGCAATGTATTCATTGACAACAATACTAATATAATTAATAAAATCTTATCATTATTGTCTTATGTAAGGATAATATAATAATCCCCTCTCCCTCTTAGCTGACGCTCTTTACGGAACCCATGTGCTCGATTTCGGAGGGAAGTGCAAGGTCGGTCTTACAGGAAAGACGTTAGCTGACTTGGTGCCCAAGCTTATGCATAACAGCCTTGCTGGACCACGAAGCTCCTTCCTCTTTTCTACTTGGCAGCCCTCTTCCTTTGAACAGTCTAACCAAATCCTCCCGCACGTCAGGCATCTATCTGCTGAGACAGCCTCTGTGGCCTTCCTTGCTCCTGGACTGCTTTCTCTTCATAGGTGCTCCCATGGCATCCAGCTCGTCCTCCGTCACTTTCACGCTCTCGCATATTTCCATGCCTGTGACTTGCGAGACTGCTGGCCTTGAAGTACCAACTTGTTCACCTTTGGGTCCCTAGGGAGAAGCACGGTGGAGTGAACACTTACCCTCCTTCTCCTGTGCATCTGGCGTGATGCTGGCTGTGTCTTACATGCATTATTTCATTTGATTCTCACAGTAATCTTGGCAATACATTACCGTTATGTCAGTTTTAAAGACAGGAAAGTGGAGGAGCAAAGAGTTTGAGTGACCAGCACTGAATCTGAAGTATTCCAAAAAGTCTGAGAACATTTATAACCACTTTGCCATCTTCAAGTGCTTATTGAATGAGTGATTTAGTTGAGTGTAGGAGAAAGTTGAGGCCTGCGGACTATAGACCTGATCTTCCCGTATCTCTAAACCCAAGGTTATCCCTTCCCGAGAATGTTAAAGTTATACCCTTGACGGGGCTGTCGGGAGGGTTCTTAACAACAACAAAGTCATTAATCAGGCTCTCAGTCTGGACGCCGAGGTGTGAAGTGATGGAGAGGAGAGCCTTCAAAGTATTCAGAAGAACAATGTTTTCCCTTTTGGATTGAAGCAATCACTTCCAAAGCAAGAAGAAACAAGAAATCATATCTACAAGAGTTTGAATTTCAGCTTCCAAACCCTACTTTTTCAGTAGATAAAAAAGAATGAAAGATAAAGCTATATCTCATGTTTTCAAGTCTTAAGTTTAATAAAAATCAAATGAAACTACTGCAAGAGGGTGAGTGGGAGTCATATCTATAATTGAACCTCCTTCTGGAATACCTGCCACTCAGAGATCAAATGGTTAGTGCCAGATTAGCTTTTCCAAATACGAACCATTGCCTCATGGAAAGCTGCCAATAGTATTTTGCTGTGGAAATGTTCTAACTCATTTAAAAATCTAGGCACAAGCCGGGCTCGGTGGCTCAGCCTGTCATCCTGCGCTTTGGGAGGCTGAGGTGAGTGGATTGCCTGAGCCCACGGGTTTGAGACCCGCCTGGGCAACTTGACGAGACCTCATCTCTACAATAAATCAAAAAATTAGTAGGGCGTGGTTGCGCGTGCCTGTAGTTCCAGCTACTTGGCAGGCTGAGGCGGAAGGATCGCCGGAGCCCAGCAGGTCGAGGCTGTGGTGACCGGGAGCGGCCATTGCACTCCAGTCTGGGTGACAGAGTGAGACTCCAACTCAAAAAAATAAAATAAAATAAACCTAGGTATAAATGTCGAGAAAGAGAAAAATGACAAAATATTGTAAATCATGCTTAGTACAAGTTCTGCCTGTCTCTGTATGTTGATTGCATGTTAGGTTTGTTTTAGCCTTAAGGTCCCATGTGGGTTATGTCTAGGTTTTCCTTCTAAGGCCTCTTTCAGTAATGATTTACAATAAATGGATGGATATGGTCATGTGATGAATGACATTTTATATGAAAACACTGGATATTTGAGTTTGCCCTTTCATGACATCTAAGAAAAAAGAGGGGGCCATCAGGAGATATTCACGGAATAGAGCAGATGAAAATCCAGCATTACCTTTAAATACCACTCCATACAGACAGTTCGCTCTGTTAGAAGGAGGTGAATAACATTTCAATTATAGGGGAAAAATGTTGTACAAACACTCCCCTTTACTCCAAAGTCCCAGCAATGCTCTTATAAGCTATATCTATAGTAATGATGACATTAAATAGCTATTCTCAAAATCAAGGTAATAAAAAATACAGTACTTTAAATGCCATATATGTTTGTAGCATTTTCAGTTCGTAATCTTTTAAAAAGACTTTTTGCTTGGGTGTAACGAGTAGTTACTTCTTCTGTCGAAGTGACAGTTGGCAATTGATTGTCCCCTGTGTGGTTAAGGAGCAAAAGAAGTTCCCACCAGCACCATGAGGGGAGAGGAGACTTTCCATGGCTTGAAATCATCTTTTTTTGGCTGTTCGAAATTTTTGTTTCTCTCTATACTTAAGGAAGCACATAGACACTACCTTATTCTGAATCTGGTTACTGATCTTGGCTGTTTACTTTTTTTCTAGAATGTGACATCTAACTGTGACCTTACACCCTAGGTAAAAACAGCCTGGCTCAGTAGGTGGCACTAATCTAAAGAAATGGCAAATGAATCCCCCTATGCCGAATGAAACAGCTCTTAACACGTTTATTGTTCCTTCAGAGTGACAATGAACCTAGTTCCTGCGTTCCTGGGGTCATGAAAACTGTATTCTCCCCTTTTCAGTGAAAGGTGCCATCCCATATCAACCACTGCTCCCCCTATAATGGAACAAGAAGATCGGCCTCCCTTCGAGCTTTCAGCTGGGAAGAGGGTTATTTCTACTGCTTCATGACCATGGAGGATTACCACATGCTGAGCACGTTGACTGTAGTTTTCTCCCTTGAGGTCAATCGTGGTTGAAGAGACATTAGGGCAAAGCATAAACCTCAGTTGGGGCATGGAGGTCTTTGGGGGTCTTCAGGTTGATGGGTTTTGTACAAGAGAAAAGCCATCACCTCTACCAAGTCGTGGTCATTAGGGGTATCATGGGGGCGTTCACACAGCCTTGCTCTCCGAATCTTGTCTGTGGATAAAGGAAAAATGCAGAGTGCAGTTAAATTTTCAGAATAAGGAGCTGGGAATCCATATACTTCATCTATGCTCTTAACATGGTGAGGCCAGCCACTGAACAGACACTTAGATTGTGAAGATTCAGAGATTTTTACGAAAGACTATATGGATTGTTAAAATAATTTTTTCTTTAGTGTTTGTGTCTTTATAATCATAAGCTTTCTATTTTCTTCAGTGAAGTTAATATTCACCCAGAAGCAAGTATAGGGTAGCATTAAAGATGTCATTGTTGCAACACCAGTTTTTGTAAAGCCACCAGAGTGATTTTAGAAGTATAGCTTATATTTTGTGGTCAAGGGGGCATATATTTGGGTCACATTTCATAATGATAAGAACAGTAATGACATCAATAATAAAAGCAACAACAGTGATCATCGGGAGTTCAGCACACATGTTAACTACAAATGAACTATCCTACCAGTCAATTTTTAAAAACTGAGATGTTTGGCACGATGTTTGGAGTTGTGACACAGTTGCAAAAAAGTTAATTTCTTTTGACTTCTGCCAGTTAGTATTAAACTTATGAGGCATGAAATAATCTAATTCTCGATAATAGGTTTTCTATAGAGTTCCCAGTAGAAAACATTTATGCTTGAAACATATGCGCCTAGGTCTCACAAACCGCAGGCACATTTATTTACAAAAATGCAGTCTTTCCTTTTCAGGGCTCAGAAGCAAAATAATTTTTTAGAAAGACGAAGGAAAATGGGCCATAAATTTGCCCATATCTTTTGTGAAGACCCAACAAATCAACGGAGTTAAACCTTGGAATATATTACATTTGCATATTTCTATATCCAAACTTTTGGCAATTGCGACTTTTTCCTTATCTCTGTTTTACTCTAGTTTTCTCCTTTTTTTCCACTGGAGTGGTGTGTTTTATTTTTGTCATCAAGTGGAAAGGTACAGGATGCCAGATGAGATCAAACTGAGATGAAAAATTATCCCATTTCACAGTATGAAAGGATCAATTTTAACCTATCAAGTTTCATGAAAGGCAGAGGAGATAAATGCTTATTGGACACTGAACTGTCACTAACTTATTCTCAATCTTATTTCCATCTGATATTTCAGAGTATAGTCAGGCCCTTATGACAAAATTCTGGGTTGAAATCGTTTAGATTCAAAGGAAGGTCCATCACTGCATTTCAGCCCACATCCTGATCTTTGAGAACAAGCCGACCACTTGTAGGAAACAGATGGCTCTCAGCTGCTTCTTTTCCTTCAGATTTCCAAAGCACACACTTTTCACCTTCTTTACAAAAGACTCTTCTGTTTTTTTGCGACTCTCTTATATATTGCAGTTTCTACTCTGGGCATCGGTTTTAGTCTGAATTTCTATGTAGTAATGTTTATTATCTCAGACTTTAGAAGTCGAACATTGAGCTGCTGAAAAGTTGAAAGACGCAAGACAACATTAAGAGTAAAATAATAAGCATTTACAATCCCATCATCCAGAGATAACCATGATGTGTGTGTCCTTCTCTCTCTCTTTTTACAGGCCTATATCTACGTGTGTGTGTGTGTGTGTGTGTGTGTGTGTGTGTGTGTGTGTGTGTGTGATGTGCATATATATATAATGTGTATCTATATATATATATAATCGATACAAGCATTATCATACACATATGCATATACATTAAACTGGAACTATACCATAGAATGACACTGGGGTTATTCATACTTTCACATCCTCTGAAAAGTAGGAAATGTTCATTTCTGTAAAAGTCTTCATGTGTATTAGAATCACTTGAAAAACTGCAAAATTGCCTTAAAAAATGTCTGCCTTTCAACCTCAGAAATTTGGTCAAAACTATTATGGTAATTTTTTTACTTTTCTTTTTTATTTATTTTTTTAAAATCTTATTTGCAGGAGGCACAAATACGTGTTTGTTGCACGAGCACATCGTGTCTTGGTGGGGACAGGGCTTCTGGTGTTGCCTTCTCCACACAGTGAACCTTGCACCTGATGGATGGGGGTTTCTGGACCCTTGCTCACCCCCCTTTTGGTTTCCCCGGTATCTATTCTTTCTCTCCTTGTAATTGATATGGCATTTTTTAAAAGCTCCCAGATACTCGTATTTCTCTAAAATCGAGCTGAGACTCCATGCCAGGGGCAATCCTCATGTTCTCCAAATCTTAGTACTCAAAAAAGCCAGGCAGTGGCTGCACCAACGATAGATAGGCTCTGCCCATACAGCTCTTCTCTTGACAGTAGAACACAGTAGTCTGTCATAGATTGAATTGAACCACGGTTTTCAGTTCTTCACTCTGTCCCTATCACAGACTATAAATCCACTGCTCTTTTCTAGAAGGCTTTGCAAAACAGTGCAGGTGCATTATATACCTCTGATCCTTTGTCAGGTGACTTGCTTTGACCATAGAATGTGAGTGGGGCACGGTGGCTCACACCTTAACCCCAGCACTTTGGGAGGTCAAGGCAGGAAGACTGCTTGAGCCCAAGGTTTGAGACCAGCCTGGGCAACATAGCAAGACCTCGTCTCTATAGAAATAAAACAACAGATAACGTTAGTGAACATGAGATGTGGCAGAGTTTTAATCGTGCTTGGCTTCTCATGCTTTTCCTGTGTGCCTTGAGAGTGTTTTCAGCTAGCGGTGTTCGATGAGAATAAGAAGACCCATGGGGGACTCCAGAACTTGACCTACGGCCGAGGCCACACCCAGCTTACCAAACACGCCAAGCAGCACTGCTCTTGCTGCCCACAGACCAGGATGTAGGAAGAACAAACACTTTGTTGTCAGCACTGATGCTGGAAGCATTTGTTACACAGCAGCACAAAAAAACATCTGGCTAATTCTATCTTCCTTTGATTTTAGTTTTAGTTTTATTTTGGGGGAGGTGGAGGTTTCTATGACACTATATCCTGCTTCGCTTGGTAATTCTGCCCTTCACTACTGGGGGAACTTTGCTGGCCTCTCTCCCCTGTCTCATTATTAAACATAAATGTTGCCTCAGAAAACTCCCTTGCCAGCCTTCCCTACTCTTCCTCAACGTATTCTCCCTGGCCAGTCTTTTTGCTTCCCTTCAACTGCATTCATGGTCTTGTTCAATATCTCCAGAACTTTGCAAGCTCTTAAGCTTTATCCTTGAGTGCCATCAAGTCTCAAATTCAGTCATGTAGAACTTGAAATCATTGCTTTCTCTTCCCAAGCCTCTACTTCTCGTGAATTGCCCATTCTGGGTAAGGCCACCAACCACGTCAATTCAATGTTTTTTTTCTTAAGTTTTGATAGCCAGTCAATCACCTGATAAACTTCTTGAAATGTAACCTTATAACCCATTTTGTCTAGTTACCTAGCTATTCCTCTTCTCCAGAAAATTGGGTGAATCTGAACTTTACTTTCCAACGTGCATTTACAAGGTTTTTCTCACCCCTTTCTCTAAACTCATTCATGTCAGAGCCTATGTTGCCTTCACAGTTGATAATGATCAACACATGGCTAAGACACGAGAGGTCTCTAGTAAATGTTTTTTGAGTGAATTGTGTCAGAAGATATCAGAGGTTGAGTAAATAGTAAGGCCTGGTTCGAAATGGCCAGAGATAAATTACTTGGTTCTTATTTTCAGTTTCCCTGCCTATCAATTGGGAATGTGCTGTATTATTCATCTTCACCAAAGACTTGTAGATGGATGAACAAACAGAGTCATTTAAAACAAAACTGCATTGCTAAAGAAACGATAATGAGTTATATCAGATTATAAAATTTGGCTCATTGTGTTATCATTATGCTCTTTGTCTATTGAAATCACATTGCCAAATGATGACATGATTATATCCTATTTGCCAGATGGTTCATTGTGGCTAGCAAACAAAAAAAAAAAAAAAAGAAAGAAAAAAAAGAAATGCAGTTATTGTAAATATTATTGTTTTATCATAAAACATTTTCCAGAATTGCTGACTCATCTTTTATGATAATTTTCACCTTGCAACTTTGAAAACCCCTCTCTGGCTTTAATAACATTATTTTAAAAATATACACAGGGAGGATGTTGATCCGAAAAGGTCTAGGCTGTAATAAAATAACCAGTGCAATGTAATTTAAAAGAATGTATTTTTCTTTAAAATGCTGGCCAAATTTGGTGCGAAGAAGCAGGATGTGAATCTTCAGGTGTCTTCTCTACCTTGTCTTCCACTCTTCACCCTTAAAGGCATGGGCTCTAAGGCAGGGGCAGCGCATGTCCAAATTCCGGGAAAGACTTCTAGCCGCCTTGTGAAAAAGGCTATGCCATTCAGGAGCTGTTTCTTCTTTCTCATATATGGTGGGTGATTTATTCTACAAAGTCCACAGCAGCTTTTTACCTGTATTTGAAGGCAGGGCCATACTAAGACTTTCAAAGCACCAGTAACTTATGTTACCTCTTAGCTTCCACCCAGATTGAAGTAATTCAAAACAAAGCAATAAAAAAGAAAATCATCAAATAAAATTAGAATGGTCCAACACAGTGTGGATATTTCTTGCTATAACTAATTTTATGTCTTTTATAAGATATTTTTAAAAATTTCCAAAAATGGCTTCCATGCCCTGCTTTGCTCATTCTCTTAGCAGATAGCTGGTTTGCCTATTGAGCAATCTAGACATGACCCCGGAGGTTCTCTGACGTATCATTATCCGTGTGCTTAAATTTTTAGACCTGCTCTTGAAGGCCACTTCAGCCCCTGTCAAATATAAAAATAAAAGCATATCTGCAACATTTAGTTTAAAGGGACTATTGATCTATCAAAATGTTAATCACTACAAGGAATATTAAAAAAAGAACAAACAAGAGAATAAAAGCAATAACATGTATTCAATGAATCCATACTATGTGCAAAGTATTGGGCCTTAAATGATTTCACCTTCTGAAAAAGTTGGCTATGTTCTCATTTCTTTGTGGGTCTCAGCTAAATGTATTGGCAATCAAGTCATGGCTTGCAAATACTAATGCTCCATGATGTGCATTTCTTATTCCTCTCACAGTTCAATAAATTTAAAACAAAATTAAAAAAGCATTTACCATGTTATACTCATCAGGGCCCAACATTGATCTCATCTGTACCATATTACAATGTTTGCTACCGATCACCTTAATTGTAAAATGAATTGCCTAGTCACATATTTAATAATGAGTAGAATTGGGCTTCATAACCACTTCTCTATTGTTATCAATCAGCTATTTACATAGTCACAGGGGAAACCGTATCATTATTCACTGTGAGACAGAGCAACAAACATCAAATTTAATTGCCCTACTAGGCACTGGAGTCATCATCTTTACACAACACTTAATGTTTTCATTACTTATCAATTCACTTATAATTATGCTACACTCGCAAAAGTTAAGCAGCTAACAGACAGTAGATGTTTCACTGCTGTTTATGCAGAGACAAACAAATAGATGCCAAATAGGTCAGCGTGAATGTATTATCTCAAACGAATGTGTGGAGTGTCAGTTGCTCCAGTTTAGTTTTACTGATATTGCTAAGTAGATCATGTCAGAAGTGCTTACCTTCTGTGGATAAAGGTTTCATATCCTTTCACCGACTTTAATTTTTTAATGGCTCTTTCTGAGAATTTTCCAGTGTTTCTGCTGCCACCCATTGACTCCCTTTTTTCTAAAGAAGTGATTCTGCAAGATATACAATGGCTATTATATACAGTATCATCCATGCCCTTATTAATTCAGGGATTCATTTCGTACCCTCTTTTTAATCTGTGCTGGACTCGGGGAACATAAAGATGATGGAGAGTGAAAGCTATGCCATCTCAGTGTCCAAAGTCTTGCAGCTGTACCAGTAGACTCTGAAGTAAAGTGCACACAGTTTCGAGAACATTCCTAACAAAGAGATAATGTGAACCTGAGAGTGTAGCCTGAATGCTTGGCATTTATAACTTTTTTTTTTTTTTAAAGAATGCGGTCATTTTTCAATGGCATTATTTTTCAATAGCTTCCAGATCCCTCTTAATCACGAAGGGTTGCTTTTTTGTTTCTTTGTTTTTTTTCCCAAGAAAGTCCACTCTAAAGTAGGCAAGAAAACATGAAACACAGGGCATGTGCCCTCCATTCCCTAGAGTTGCCTGTGCTGCCAGAAGGGGCATCTTAGACCCACCTTGACAACCATAGCTCTGTTCCACTTGTGCTTGTCATGTAGAAAACTATTTCAAATATTTAAATTGCTTAACTTTATTTTAAAAATACCCAGGTGTCTCTGGAAGTTGGGCCACATTTATTTCATGGCTTTGCTTACCCAGGGTTGTCACTGAATACATCCGCAGACGACTGTCTTGACGGGGAAGCACTGTGGCTTCAGGGCTGAAGAACCCAGTCCAGGAGAGGCCCAGGGGGCAGATGCCGAATTCAGTGGGAAAAGAAAAGGAAGGACATTTCGGGAGCGCTTCCCAGAAGACTGTTGGTAGATCAACACATATTTATTAAGCACTCTGTCTGCTGGAGTACAATGATGCTAAAAAGACATCGATCTTGCTCTTATTAGTTTTATGTGCTAACAGAAGGAATGAGAGAAAATGATTAACAGTTTTTTAGAAAATACTGAAAGGCATCAAGTCACTCATGGGAGAGACCCTATGAACTCCCTCATGGGAGAGACCCTATGAACTCCAAGGAAAATAAATCCTCACCTGGATAAGCCAAAATAAATCAGAACATTAAAAGAAAATTTTATAACAACTAGAGGCAAAGGAAGACATATTTTTATTGGGAGATAATTAGACTAAGGACTGACGTAGCAGTAAGAGAAAGAGAAAGTTGAAAATATATATACAACACTTATATAATTCTGAATGATAATATTTGCTAAACAAAAATTCTGTACCTAATAGGATATTCTCCAGGATTGAGAATGAGAAAAACAATCTCAGAGGGACAAAGGCTGAAAAAAATAGATTACTAGCCCACTTAAGGAAATAATACAGAACATTCTTCAGACAGGAAATCATTCCAGACGTGTATTAGTCAGCTTGGGCTGCTATGAAAAAATACCAAAAACCAGGTGGCTGAAACAGCAGAAATTTGTTGCTCACAGAACTAGAGCCTAAGAAGTCCAAAATCAAGTTGCCAATTAAATCAGTTTCTGGTGAGGGCTCTTTTCCTGGCTCACAGATGGCTGTCTTCTTGCTCTGTGCTCATGTGGACTTTCTCTGGGGTGGAGGGACAGAGAGAGAGGGAGAGAGAGAGAGAGAGAGAGAGAGAGAGAGAGAGACAAAGAAAGAGAGAGTGCACAAGAGAGAGAAACAGAGAGAGGGAGAGAGACAGAGAGAAAAATAGAGAGAGAGCAAGAGAGACAGAGAGAGCAAGAGAGACAGAGACACACACACACACATACACACACAGAGAGAGAGAGAGAGAGAGAGACAGAGACAGAGACAGAAAAAGAGTGAGAGAGCACACTCTATGGTGTCTCTTATAAGGACAAGTTTTCTCATGAAGACCCTACCCTCATGACCTTCTCTCACCCCAGTTACCTTCAAAAGGCCCCATACAGACCAACAGAAGAACTCTCTCATTACCAAGAGAAGGGCACCAAGCCATTCATGAAGGATCCACCTCCCACTAGGCCCCGCCTACAGCCCTGGGGGCCACATTTCAGTGTAAGATCTGGAGGGCACAACGGTCCAAAGTAAAACAGAAATATTGAGGGTTTTCCCTTTCAGACTAGTGAATGCAGGGGTCCATTTCTTTCTTATCTACACAGCATGGCATTGGATGCTCCAGTCCTGGCAGTAAGTTAGGAAAATAAAAATAAAAACTGAACTACATATCGAAAGCAAGAAATAAAACTGTCATTGTCCACAGATAACATTATTGCATATGCAGGAAATCCAAAAGAATCTGCAGAAAAAGATTAAATTAATAACTGAATTTATTAAGAATACTGGTTACCAGAAAATGCACAAAAATAATTATTTCTATAGTCTAGCAACAATTGAATAAAAAATTAAATTTTAAAATGGATGCAATTTATAACAGAGTTAAAAATACCTACCGAGGGTGCTAGTTCTTTACATTGGAAACTGTGAGACATCATAGAGATCAATTAAACAAGAGTTACATAAATGGAGGAATATATTATGTGCAACACTGGAAAAGCTCAATATTGTCCAGATGCTGATTCTTTTCAAATTTATTAATAGATTTTACAAAATTCGAATGAGATGTTTCCTTTTTATTATTTTATTATTTTTTTAGACTTAAGGAGCACATGAGCATGTTTATTACATGGGTATATTGCAAGATGGGTGGTTTTTCTACCCTTTCTCCCTCCTTTTCTCCCTTCTTAGCGTCCCGCAGTGTCTGTTGTTCCCCACGTGGACTCAGCATTTAGCTCCCTCTTATAAGTGAGATCATAAAGCATTCAGTTTTCTGTTATTGTGATAATTCATTTAAAATGATGGTCTCCAGTGTACCCATGTAGCTTCACAGGACATAATTTTGTTCTTTGATGGCTGCATAGTGTTCCTTGGTGTGTATGTAACACATTTTCTTTATCCAGTCCACCATTGATGGACACCTAAGTTGGTTCCCTATTTTTGCTATTGTGGATAATTCTGTGATAAATATACAAGTACAGGTGTCTTTTTGGTACAGTGATTTATGCTTCTTTAGATATATACCCAGTAATGGGATGTCTAGGTTGAATGATAAATCTATTATTAGTTTGTGGAGAAATTTCCAAATTGCTTTCCACAGGGGTTGAACTAGTTTACATTCTCACCAAAAGTTTCCCTTTTCTCTGTAACCTGACCAATGTCTGTTGACTTTTGACTTTTTTTTTTTTTTTTTTTTTTTTTTTAGTCAAAGTCTCATTCTGTTGCCCAGGCTGGAGTGCAGTGGCACACTCATGGCCACCCCAGAATCGACCTGCTGGCCTCAGGTGATACTTCTGCCTCAGTCTTCCAAGTAGCTGGAATTACAGGTACACACTACCATGTCTGGCTAGTTTTTGTTGAGGTGTTGTTGATATATTATAGAGATGAAGTCTCACCAAGTTGCCCAGGCTAGTCTCAAATCCCTGGGCTTAGGCAATACCTTCGCCTCAGACTCCCAAAATGCTGGGATTATAGGTTTGAGTCACCACACCTGGCTGAATTTTGACTTTTTAATTATAGCCATTCTGACTTGTGTGGGTTGGTGTCTCATGGTTTTGATTTTGATTTCTCTGATGACTAGTGATGTCGAGAGGTCATGAAAGCAGATCACATATCAATGTTTGAAAGCTAACATAGTCATTCTAAGAAAGAACTGCACTGAACTCTAGGAAAGGAAGAATTCACCACGGGAATTTCAAAACCCAACCACAAGCTTTAACAATGGACTTGACCAAGCAGAGAAAAGAATTTTGGAGTTTGAAGATCAATCTCCAGGCACAATCCAGTCAGATAAAAATAAAGAAAAAATAAGTTTTTAAATGAACAAAGCCTTTGATTATATAAAGAGACTGAATCTACAATCTGATCAGAATTCCTGAAAAAAGGAGAAAATGGAAGCACTCGGGAGAAAGAAGTTGCAGGCATAATCCATTGAAACTTTCCCCATCTTGCTAGAGAGGTGGATACACAGATACAAGAAATCCAGAGAAATCCTGAGAGATATTATATGAGATGAACATCCCCAAGGGATCCTTCAATTTTCCAAGTCATTAGATTATCCAACGTCAGTACAAAAGAAAAAAACAATCTTAAAGTCTGCTAAAGAGAAGAGATGGAACACCTGCCAAAGAAGACCCATCGGAATTACAGCAGACCTCTCAGTTGAAACCTTGCAATCCAGATGAGATGGGAGCCCATTTATAACATTCTTAAATAAAAGAAATGCCAGTCAAGAATGTCTTACCCTACCACATGAAGCTTCATAAATGAAGGTGAAATAAAGTCCTTCCCAGACAAGGAAGCACAAAGGGAACTTGTCATCTATAGACTAGCTTTGCAAGACACGCTTAAGAGAGTTCTAAACGTGGAACCAAACGAATGATGCCACCCACCACCACAGAAGCACAAGCAAGCACATAGCTTACAGACCACATTAATCACCCACCAAAATGAGACCACTAAGAAACTTCTCAACAACACAACAGGAGCAAACCCTCCCCTAGCTATGGTAACCCTGAATGCTGATGCTGTTAACCCCCCACTTAAAAGACACAGAGTGGCAAACTGGATTAAAAAACAAGACCCATCCTTTTGATCTCTCCAGGAGACCCTTCTCACCTGTAATGACATTCACAGGCTCAAGGTAAAGGGATGGAGAAAGAGCTACCATGCAAATGGAAAACAAAAAAGGAATCTCTATTCTTATATCAGATAAAACAGACTTTCAACCAATAAAAGTGAAAAAAAAAGGAAGACGAAATGAAGGATATCATATAATGAAAAGGGCTCAATTCAACAATAAGAATGATCTATTTTAAATATATATGCACCCAAAACAGGAGCACCCGGATTTTTTTGGTGAACATTGAAAATTTGAGTTAAAAAATTATTTTGAAATGATCAAAAGTTGTGAAGGCAATTTTGAGTCAGAATAGTAAAGCTGCAAGACTATATTATCAACTATCCAAACACAAAGAATAATTAGTCTTTAATTCCATTTCTATCATGCTCAAAAAAATAAGCAAATCTAAGCATCATGTTTTGGGGACATATGCACAGATAGTAAACTTTATGTTTTCTGATAGATAAGGTATATGAGTGCTTTCCTTTGAAGGGTTAGTCAGAGTATGCAGTGATTTGGCAAGAGCATGAGTTGAGCATGGGTACTGCATCCAAAATTCTACCTCTTGTGTAGTGGGGACCTGAGTGATCTCTCTGTGGTAAGCCATTGAGCTGCTTATTTTTGTTTTGTCTGCTTTTCTGTGTTAGTCTACATTTCATGAAAAAACCTTAAAAGCTCAGAATTAAGCTCAATATATTCTGAGTTGGCTCGTGGAAAAATCTAGGTGAACATTGACAGGATATTGGCCGATAGTAGAAACTGTGGAGCTGGTGAAAAATGGAAAGATATGTGAGATTTCTAAACTTGGAGACAAACAAAAAGCTATTGAAACTTGGCTGTTTTATTGGCAAATTAAAGCCCGGCTTAATACCAACTGCTAAATCCATTTTATTTTGTAGGATCACAAGCTTCAGTGAAGGAGACAATAACAATATTGCTTACAGTCAGTTGCGTTTCTACCATTAAAAAAAAAAACCTTTGGGAGGCTGAGGTGAGCGGATTGCCTGAGCCCGCGGGTTCGAGACCCGTCTGGGCAGCGAGACCTCATCTCTACAATAAATCAAAAAATCAGCCAGACGTGGTAGCGCATGCCTGTAATTCCGGCTACTCGGAAGGCTGAGGCGGAAGGATCGCCGGAGCCCAGCAGGTCGAGGCTGTGGTGGCCGGGAGCGGCCACTGCACTCCAGTCTGGGCGACAGAGTGAGACTCCAACTCAAAAAAAAAAAAAAAAAAATGCCAGTACCGTGTGTACATATCTCTTACGCCAGGTTCAAACTGTAACATAGAAGCTCCAATTCCACAGGCTGTGCTAAGCAAATCAACTGCTTGTCGGTAACTCAGTTTAATCATTATTTCCCAGATACGATTGTACATACATAGACATTTTTTGCTACATGGCTTATGACAGCTAAAAATTCATAAAACCTTGCACATTGTACTTACCTGTCTCCCATCTTTTTTTTTTATTTCCTTCCTAAGTCACTAAACATCTAGCTGCCCACCGCTTGATACCAAAGCTCTACTTAATCAACTGCTCACTGCATTGCATAATGAGTGATCCCACTGACTCACTAGCTAGTGAGATTCCATCTGAGAAGTGATTACCATTGGGTCAACGTTGGCTCAACAATCACCTGGGAATCAAGTGCTGTGTGCTCTAATTTCAGCCACACTGTTCCCCCATTGAGTAGGCCTCGGTTGCTTGTTGCACTCCCCGTGACTCAGGTTTTACTCCTTCCATCGTTTACCTGGTACTCTGGTCAACATCTCAGAAAGGATTATCAAAAAACGAGATTTCTAATATGCACAGTAAATGCCTCCTGACACGAGATACAATGACTATAAATCCCAGATACTTGGAGCTGCATGTCAGCGTGGTAAACGTGAAGAGAGTGATGTGCTGAGATTTCAGTTGATTCATCAGCCTTCTGAAATCCAGCCAGACCAGGCTTTACTAGATTCTAACTCCTAACTGCAGACTTTTCATCCCACTGTCCTCTTGATGATCTGCATAAAAAGGCTTTTGTTTGTTGTCCAATGTAAAAGGAGTCAGATTAAAGTGGTTATATCAAGGTAATTTAGCTCGACAAATACACTCCTCAAACAGGAATACAATCCCGCTGGCTTGATATCCACATCTCACCATATTTTTTGAGCCGGAGTTAGCTATTTGTTCTTAAGAGGTACATTAATATATGAAGCATTGAACAATTTCTTTCTTTTACGTTATCACCTAATCATTATTCACTAGGTGAACAAATAAGGAAAGGTTAAATAATTCATAAGTAATGCTTTGAGAGATGCATTGTTCAAAAAGAGCAGAACTGCTTTTTTCATTTCATGTAAGGGATTTCTGAAGTATATTTCTTAAAGAAAATAAAATATTAACAGGAAATATAGTGGGTTACTGAATACGTTTATTCTTACTCCTCTGATATTTCTCTCCAGAGCTATTTAAAGGTTACTTTGACACTTTGACACCTTTGTTCTTCTAGTTTTCTGAACCAGTCTCTAAGAGCAAGTTTCTCTGGTCAAATTGAAAAATGTCCTCTTCATCTTCTATTTCTCTCAGTTCAGCTAGTTCATATAGACTTTTGGATTTCCCACCATTTCCTGTATACGCAAGTTGTCATAAATGCAATTTGAGAAATATTTTGCTGCTTTGGTTGACTGCATGTGATAGGCCTGACCAAGGCAAAGGCTTCCTTCCAGAAAGAGCATGGAAAACCCACAGTATATTATAAAAGTGATCCAAGTCTATATTTCAGTTTAAATCTATGTTTCTGTTCAAGACTTTTTATTATTTTTCTTGCACATTTACTGATCTACCATTATATTCTGATGTTTTGTGCCCACCATTCCTTAGCAAAAGTACCCGTCAAAGCTGAATATTACATGCCAGCTTGTTTACATTCTATTTGTTTAGGCTTCAATGTATCTATGTATTTTTAAAACAGGGTATAGCATCAAATTGTCATTATACTTATGATGCTATAAAGCTGTAACAAATTATCAACCTCATTTACTTTGTGGCATTGTTTGTTTTGTAATTATAGAATGATAATAAAAGGTGGCTTATGGGCAACCCATTTCCATCTTGAGAATTTTAAGTATCATTCACTTGAAATTTAAAATTCAGTCATTCATAAAATATGTGAAACATGGTTTTATCTTTTGTTTCAACCCTCTATGAGTATGACAATAGTTATATTGCTATCTTTTCTTTTTCTTCCCCTTTTTCTCTATAACTATGTCTCTTTATATGTGTGACTTAATTTTTAAAATATAAATTTATATTAAACATGTAACTCCCTCACTTCTGTCTTTGTTCTTTTTTATTTAAAGGTGGACTATTCTGTTTTATAAATGTAGTTGAAGATCACATACTTTGTAAACAACAACGCACAGTGACCTGAAAGAACTCCAGAACATGCTGTAATGAAGCTCCTCATTTTCCAAAGCATTATCTCATTAAAATATCAGCCTTGGCCGGGCTCGGTGGCTCAGCCTGTAATCTCAGCACTTTGGGAGACCGAGGCGAGTGAATTGCCTAAGACTGCAGGTTCGAGACTAGTCCAGGTAACTTGGTGAGACCTTGTCTTTACAATAAATCAAAAATTAGCTGGGCACGGTGACATGCACCTGTCATTCCAGCTACTTGGAAGGCTGAGGTGGAAGGATCGCCGTAGCCCAGCAGGTTGATGCTAGGGTGGCCATGAGCGTGCCACTGCACTCCAACCTGGGTGACGGAGTGAGACTCCAAGTGAAAAAAAAAAAAAAATCAGCCTTGAATTTAGACAGAATTTAGGGCTGTGGGGTTTCAATTTTGCTTAAAAAGAAGAAGGGTATAAAGAATGAAAAGTGATTATTATTACCATACTAACTGATCTAAACAGTTAACTTTTACATAAGCGCAAGACTGACTATTCTGAGTGTCAAAACTCGAACTCAGAAGTTAGCCCCTTGCACTTCTGTTTTAATGTGACAAACACAGGTCTCATCATCAGTTTATCCATTTACTTAAAACTGCGGTTTTTATTCGACATTTGAATACAAACGGCAAGAGCAAGGATGCCTCTTCTTTTCCGGACCAGCCACAGAGGGGAAAGAAATGTGGGCGCGAGGAGGGAGGGATTTCAGGGGTGGAGCCATGCGATACGCACTTTCCCCGAAGGTGAATTTCAGTTAGGGAGCTAGATCTGCGCTTTCACGCTCCAATTTCAGTCCCCATTTTGGACTCGGTGACTGCCTCAAACTCTCAGCAGCACTTCCAATTTTGCCTTTTTTAAATGGAAGGCTCGTGGAAAAAGATGCTATATATGGATGATTTATTATGGCCTGGAAAAGGTCATTTTGGGAATAAATTACTAAAATTTGTTATTCCTCAGCGTGCACCACTTAAGCTGTTCTGACTAATGTTCAGATAACCATTTAAGAATCTGATTTTGGCAGCCTTTTAAGGAATACTTATTTCAGAAAGAATATTCTTTAATTTCTACTGATTTGCATACCCATGTTTTATATTCAAGAAATCTGACTGGTTTCCTAGTTTTGAATTCTGTTTTTGTTTTTTCAGTTTACCAAAATGTCCCCCCACCCCGACTAACTGGACTTGAACTTTTCACAAGCAAGGTACATGCTCTTACTGGCTTCTCCCACCATCTTGTTCTGAGAGAGCTATCTGGATCCACTGAAAACCATTCATAGAATTTCCCTAATAGGTTACTTCCCATCCTCTTTGGAGAGGGGTAGTTAGTTTAAATAGATGCTTTTGTTTATTGCTATTTCTGTTTAAGAGAATCTTATTTATGAGACTAATTTGCTACTGCTGATCACTCCCCAGTGCTTTTGTGAGATATTTAGGATTTTATCTATAATTTTAGTATTTGTTTTCTATTTGACTTATGTATTTTAAGATCCCATTTTCCTTTCTATGTTGTATTCCTTTTGAGTAATAAATGCCTCTAGCTACATTAAAAAAAAAATTTGCAAAAATGTCCAGTTCCCTCCCAATTCACAACTACATTTCTTTTTCTTTTTTTTTTTTTGAGTTGGAGTCTCACTCTGTCGCCCAGACTGGAGTGCAGTGGCTGCTCCCGGCCACCGCAGCCTCGACCTGCTGGGCTCCGGCCATCCTTCCGCCTCCGCCTTCCGAGTAGCCGGAACTACAGGCGAGCGCTACCACGCCCGGCTAGTTTTTTTTTTTTTTTAAATTTATTGTAGAGATGAGGTCTCATCAAATTGCCCAACAGCTACCATTTTTAAAGCTGGTACAATTGTAGTTTCTTCTTCATATTAACTTGAATTCTTTCTGGTGTTGACTATTATTTTGCCCTCCTGTTGCCGATGATGTAATAATCATCACCCAAATTAAATGCAGCATAATACCCATTTAAAATATCACTTCGACTAAACAATGTATTGGCAGAGAAGGCCAGGATAAAATTTTAAGAGGCAATGTGAGTGGCAAGTAGCAATTCAATGCTTC
Organism: Carlito syrichta; assembly: GCF_000164805.1. Taxonomy (NCBI): domain Eukaryota; kingdom Metazoa; phylum Chordata; class Mammalia; order Primates; family Tarsiidae; genus Carlito; species Carlito syrichta. The sequence continues at coordinate 250,826 of NW_007252203.1, read as the reverse complement.
CTTCACCTTGTGTGTGAACGCTAAAAGGACAGAGAGAAGAGTTTTATAATATTGAAATTGTATCATCCAGAGCTAAGATTCTTATTAAGGGGTTGAACACATCACCCATTCTAGATGTTAAAGTGCTTTTGATGAGACAGCCATTCAGACTGTTGGCCCTACTCTCCAAATCTTGACCTCAAGACAAGGAATAGTAGAGTTCACTCTCCCCCCCATATTCGACTCACTCAACTGTTTCCTTTTGGGTTTTTGACTACAAATCATTATTCCTGGTCCTGTCAGTTCTGTGCTTGCATAAGTCTGACCTAATAAGAGAAAAGGCTTTCGATGTGTCCCAGATAATATGTCTTACAGTTGGTTTCAGGTGACTGGAGAGACATTGAACACGTTTCCCCTCATTGCAAAGAATGCTTTGTGGCCACTGTGCTCTAACGCGATGGAGGAGAAAGCCCTTTATCCGGACCTAAACCACAGACAAGATGGTCTTGTGCCCCTGCAGTCAAGTAAAAGCGGAATCTCTGTCAGTGTGAATCAGACTCACTTCTCAGCAGCACGGAGGCCTTCAGTCCTTGCTGATGCGGGGGCACCCGGGCAGAAAAAGCAAAAGCCCGCCTTCAGCCCAGGAGTTTGTGAGCAACACAGCCAGTCTCTGAGCATCCATATGCATGATATGAACAAGGAGACAGTGCTTGCAGCTGATGGGCATTCTCGTTTGGGCTGCTCATCTTTGCAGAACATGAAGCCAGGCATCCTCTGGATGCGAACGATTTATGAAGGTGAATTCTCTGGAGGAGGGTTGATTCCACGGAGTGTTTTGTGTGAGGTCGCCCAGTAGCCTTTGAATTCTATGTGTGTGTTAATTGCAGCAATTTGAATTATTTTATTTAAATTGCCAATGAAATTGTCGCAATTATAACAGCGTGAACTGTTTCTGTTTGCTTTTTTCCTCTGCTGCATGTGCCATTTTGGACTCCACCAGGTTAATTTTATTAGTGCAAGAATTTAGTCCTCGACTTTTGCATCTGTGGGTTTTGCAGAGGACTGATGTCAGCTGCATGAGGCTGACTTTTTTCGCACATAATTTAGGTGGGGCTACATAAAGACACAGCTATCTTCAAATGATACTGACAGTCTCCTTGCAATGACCCTGTGTTATAATTCCTATGCTTTATATTTTAAATGTTAATGCCCTGCAAGAGACTCAAGTGGTGAATCCACAGATTCCGAATCTGAATCTTTATCACCAACAGCCACTCTTGCTTTAAGTTCTGTATACAATGACAAATAGAAAGAGCTCTTTAAGAGTTTACAGTTTTTTTTGTTTGTTTTTATTATTATTAACCAATATTTTTTATTATGGTTTTGTGGGGTACAGTTAAGGGTTAGGTGTACAATTACGTTTCATTCAGGCACCCTGTTGATAAGAGGTGTTTTCCCATCCCCAGACAGATATTTGCTACTGTTAATCCCATCCCCTTCCCCCCCCATGGTTCCCTAGTACCGTCAGTCATTTTCTTATAGTATTACATTGGATGTTCAAGGTCCATTATATGAGTGAGAACACTGAGATACCACCTGACTCCAGTCAGAATGGCAATTATCAACAACTCAAAAAATAACAGCTGCTGGAGAGGGTGTGGTGAAAAGGGAACACTTCTACACTGTTGGTGGTAGTGTAAACTAGTGCAACCTCTGTGGAAAGCAGTGTGGCGATTCCTAAAAGCTCTAAAAATTGACCTTCCATACGACCCTGCAATCCCCCTACGGGGAATATACCCTGAAGAACACAAATCACTCTATAAAAAAGATACCTGCACACGTATGTTTATTGCAGCATTGTTCACAATAGCAAGAACCTGGAAACAACCATGCTGCCCATCAAAAGAGGACTGGATTAAAAAAATGTGATACATATACATGATGGAATACTACGCAGCCATAAAAAAGAACAAAATCATGAATTTCGCAGCAACCTGGATGGAACTAGAGTCTATAATAATGAGTGACCTCTCACAGAAACAAAGATCCAAGTTTGCAATTTTTAATGCGAAAAATATCATAGACAAATTTGGACCTATGGGCTTCATTCTAATAATAGATTTAGAAATAAAAGGTAATAAAACGAGATCTTTCCCTCACCCTACTGTACATGCTAGACCCCGTTGCCCTAACCATGGATTTGAAAGTCAACTTCTTCATCCCATAGCTGTGGGCTCCTGGAAAGAGGAAGCAAGAAAGACCTTTCAAGTGTTTTTCCTTCATTGCATAAAGGTCTTGTTTTTCTTTCTCAAAGGTAAAATTTCTGCTTTTGGTCTGATGACCAAACTCAGTGGCTAATGGTAGACCTTCAACATCTTCAACAGGTTGGTGTTCATGCCAGCAGAGTAAAATCTAAATATCCCTCCATTAAATTATAAGAATACTCTGGACACAGTCATTTCAGATGCAAAGGAACCTACTATGCCGTTTGCCTTGGTTTACCCATGTGTCCTTGCTGACATTTAAATCTTTCAGATTCTTTCTCACAATCTTCCTTTATTGATAACACATTTTGGTAAACGATATCCTCCCCAAATGTCTTGCGTTCCTAAGGTTAAGAGCGTTTTGAGAATATTCAGAGCGTTTTGATATTTAAATGGAATAGGACAAGCACCTCTTCTTACACTGTGACCTTTCCAATCCCCTCCCCTAAACTATAAATGCGATTAACTAACAAACACGGAAATATCTATTAACCTGTTAGGCAGAGGCCGTCCGTCTCGCCTTCTCTTCACATGCCTGCTGGTTCCCTCTGTGATGATGTATTTTTATCATAGAGGTTGTTGAGAAAAATTCAGTTTTTCTAGATATGAAATCTTGGTCAAATCTTGTCTTATAAGGAGATATATAATTAATTTCCTGCCAGTTTTCCTAACGTCAAGATTGGTCTCACCGAGCTCTCTACCAAACTTTCTACAGCAACAGGGAAGGCGCAGCTCTGAGGACTCAATCTGTGAAACGTGTCACTGTTGCTAATCACAGTCTGACACTCTAAAGATTAGTTTACTATGAAAATGAATCTCAGGAGACTAGATGAGACAGAAAATGATTCATGGTTGCAAAATGAAATGCCACATTGTTTCAAGGATTTTAATGAACTGTTCCATGGTGTCAACTAGCAACAGCATTTGAGGTCATGTGGCACGTGGCTATCTCCTTGATCCAGGCAGTTACAGTGAGAGGAGGGGACCCCCCCAGTGCATCACAGACCACACATATGACTAGTCCAGCAACCTGGAGGAGAACGTTTTATGAAGATCGAAGTCTGAAACTGGCTATTCTAAGAGAATTGCTCTCAGAGGCAAGGCTTTGGGCCACAGACATGACCCCCTGGTTACTTCTTAGTGACTTTTGTTTACAGCTCTGCACATTTGTTTTCTAACTAAGGAAAACCTGGTTGTGCACCCAATTGTGAAGCAGAAATAAAACAGACCCATGTGAGATACCATTAGGGCTGCAGAGCTCCGCCGAGTAGTTAAGGAAGGTAATTAAGTGTGCTGGACCAGCTTTCATACGGAACTCTTGCTGGAGTTGATCTCTGTGAGCACAGAAGACCAGCCAAGACCCTGCTTTAAAAAACCCTAATAAAGGAAGCCGGTGGTTTCTGTACTTCAATTTATGACTTCCTGCGTATTTTATTTTATTTTATTTTATTTTATTTTATTTTATTTTATTTTATTTATTTATTTTTTTGAGTTGGAGTCTCACTCTGTCGCCCAGACTGGAGTGCAGTGGCCGCTCCTGGCTACCGCAGCCTCGACCTGCTGGGCTCTGGCGATCCTTCCGCCTCAGCCTTCCAAGTAGCCGGAATTACAGGCGCGCGCTACCACGCCCAGCTGATTTTTTGATTTATTGTAGAGATGAGGTCTCGCTGCCCAGGCGGGTCTCGAACCCGCGGGCTCAGGCCATCCACTCACCTCAGCCTCCCAAAGGCGCGGGATTACAGGCTGAGCCACCGAGCCCGGCTCCTGCGTAATTTAAATGGGTCATCCCAATGATATTCTGTTCTTTCTAATTCTCTCCTGGCTGGAAATTTTGCTTTCCTTAAATGAGAAATTCTGGTGCACTCTAGAAAAGTATAACTTTTCACAGTACACATACTCAGACGATTTCGTTTACCAGGAATGCTTGGCTTCCTTGCCTTTACACTGATAAAATTTATGCTTTAATCTCTCCTCTAAATTCCTAAGGGTTTTGTAATTCATGCCGCGCATTCTGACCCTTGATTATACACTGCACGTTTTAGTAGTTTATATGCCGATATGCAAAACAGTGACTGACCCAAAAGATGGCTTTCAGTGCCCTATAGCACCTAGGCTTCCTTCTGGGTTCCCGGTGTACACTTAAGTTATATTTTGATTTGACACTCAAACTCTGTTTATTATTTCTCCAACTGAAACATAGATCTAGAAAATAGTAATAACATTTATTATTATTATTACAGGAACATGTAGAGGTATAGTTAAAAAGATAAAACATGCATAAAGCATTTTCATTTAGCATAAATATTGATATCAAATATATATATGATTATTTGACAATTCCGTATCATCAGATAAACTACACAGCCCATGAAGTGAAGAAAGAAAAGAATGGCTCCACTTTCTGTTTGGAAGGAGCTCTGACAGCCGAGTTCTAGTTTCTGCCACCCAGAGGTGCTGTTTTTGTTGCCTGCTTGAAAAGTCACCCAACCAAAAGGCGAGTTCCCAAAGTAATAGGTTTTAAAGTTAGGTGGAGCCGGGCTCGGTGGCTCAGCCTGTAATCCCGCGCCTTTGGGAGGCTGAGGTGAGTGGATGGCCTGAGCCCGCGGGTTCGAGACCCGCCTGGGCAGCGAGACCTCATCTCTACAATAAATCAAAAAATCAGCCAGGCGTGGAAGCGTGTGCCTGTAATTCCGGCTACTCGGAAGGCTGAGGCGGAAGGATCGCCGGAGCCCGGCAGGTCGAGGCTGTGGTGGCCGGGAGCGGCTGCTGCCCTCCAGTCTGGGCAACAGAGTGAGACTCCAACTCAAAAAAAACAAACAAATAAATAAATAAACAAAGTTAGGTGGAACTGGATTTAAGTCCCTGGGTAGTTGCTTCCTGTCTTTGTGACCTTGGAAAAGTTGTTTATTTATTCTTTGATTGAGTCTCACTATTTTTGTGTGTGAAGAGAAGAAAGCGTTCCCTCTTGAAGTTGCAGAGTAGGTCCAGTGACACACGTCGCTATCTGACGGGTACAGTTAGCTTTCTTACTCACTAGACGATCTCAGGGATGCAGAGCAAGAGGACATTGTCTCATACATTTCATCATTTTATACTCTGTGGGGAGAGTTCACAGTTTTGATGTTATGTTTTATTTTTACTGTGATATTCTCTTATTTCTTAATTTCCCCAACACACTGTGGGTGCAGAAAGCTGAGATTGTGTATAAAATTTTGGATAAAAGAATTCTCAAGACAACTTTCAACTAAATAGAAGACAGCAATTTTGAATAGTGTGACTTTTCTGAAAAAAAAGAGAAATAATTTGTTTTTCAAATAGAGAAATAAAACAAACATAAATTATCTCCTTACCCTCTACTTTAATTTTGATTTTAAACTTACTCATATGTAATTAATGTATTATAGTTTTAGTCTTTAATTATTTTAAAAATTATATAAATTCCTGGCATTTCAATGAATAAATATTATTTAATGTCTAGTCACAAAGTTCACGCTCCAAAAATTATTGAATTTCTTAACATAACAACCGTAATTTCTCATAAATTATAAAATTATCTCCCATAAAAGCTCCTTTACTTTATTCTTGCCTTAATGTATCTATTTTTTTCTCATAAGTCTATAGCCATATGTTTTATAATGAGATGTGGCAACCAAATAATTTAATAACAGTTATCTTCCCTCACTCTCCAAACTCAGAAAATATGAGGAGGAAAAATATTGTAGAGTTATGGTTTAGTTACATAATTCCTTGCACTAAAAAAAACCCGAAATCAGTACTTTTCACTTCATTTTTTGCACAAATTTCCAATACTGCAGTCTCAGAAATGATCTGGCCTCATTTCAGACTCATAAGAATTACAAGGAAGGAAACTGTAGCTTGATGTCAATAAGTGACAGAAGATAAAAAACAAATTTTCCCCATATAAACAGGGAGAGATACATAGATTTAAATAAATACATTTTGTTATTATTTATTTTCATATTTTACCAATATATCATTTGCAGTTGTTTTCTTGACCTAGTGGTGACATCTGCTGAAGGTGAGGTCATTCTGTTTGTTTTGCTGTAAAAAAGAAGTTCCAAAATGGCATGGTGACATCATAAAATGGCCTGACTATTATATGATGGCAGAATTCCGTCATAAAACATCATGGTTCCATCATAAAATGGTGTGATTCCATCATAAATGGCATGGCTTCATCCTAAAATAGCATGATTTTATCACAAAATGACATGGTGTCATCATAAAATGGCATGGTTTCATCATAAAATAGCTTTGCTCCATCATGAAATGACATGGACTTGTCGTCAAATGGCATGGTTTCATCATAAAATGGAACTGTTGTATCCTGAAATTGCATAATTCCATCATAAAATGGCAGGGCTCCATTGCATAATGGCGTGATTTTATCATTAAAATGGCATAGTTTTAGCACAAAATGGCGTGATTGCATCACAGAATGGCATCAATTTTGGTAAAATGGCGTGACTGCATCATCACGTGACGTGAGTTCATCGTTAACGGCATGACTCCATCATGAAAGGGCATAGCTTTGTAGTCAAAGGCTGTGGCTCTATCATGTGAGTAAATGACGCGATTCCATTGTGACATGACATCGTTCCATAATGAAGTGGCATGACTGCATCATGAAATGGCATGGCTCCATCGTAAAATGGCCCGATTTTGTCATCAAAGAACACGACTTTTTTTGGAAAATGGCAAGATTCCATTATAAGACGCCATAGCTCCATCATAAAAGGCAAGCTTCATTAAAAAATGACAAAATTTCTTCATAAAATGATTTGATTTCATTATAAAATAGCATGGCCCTATCATAAAATGATGTAATTTTTCATCAAAAAATGGCACGGCTCCATTATAAAATGGCGTGGTTTCATCCTTACCATGAAATGGCATGGTTTCATCACGAAATGGCATGGTCTCATCATGAAATGGCATGGCTATGTCATAGACTTCCATGATCCCATTATAAAGTGGCATACTTTTATTACACAGAGGAATGGCTTCATCATAAAAGGACATGGCTCCATCATCACATGGCGCAGTTCCATCACTCAGTTGTTCGTTTTCAAGAGAAACTGCTAACCACCAAACAAATCATGGTAACAAGATTTTAGTAAATGGAGTTGAACAATTTGTTTCTGTAGTCTGAAATATTTCATACACTTCTGTGTGGATTATTTTCTCTAAATGAATCAGTAATACCCTACCAAAAGTTACATCTTATTAACCTGTACCTTTTCCCATTAATTGACATAGTGTTAACTTTTTAGATAAAAAGTGTAATGATTAAAACCCCCTTGCATACTTTCCAAATCCAAGAAATAAATAATAAAGATAGATAGATTTAGATCATTTCATATTCCAGGAATTACTAATGGTGTTGGTTGAATTTCATAAGGATATGCTTAGATCGCTGGAACTTTTAACAGTAAATTTTGAAAAGTCAAAATAGTGTTAACTATATCGTTGCTGCTATGTAGGCCTTTCAATAACATCACATTTCTGTGTATTAACCTATACTTTCTCTCTATTCATTTAAGAATACTTAATATTTTACTGGCTATCAAATATCAAAATCTTATTATGGCACGATTCCTGACTTTGAATTACTTACAGTCCGCAGGGGAAAACAGACAGGGAAACAAAGACAGTGAGGAGGAGTCCTTCACATGACAACAGCCCAACTCAAACAGGCTTAAACATCAAAGGAAATAAGTTGGTTTATAAAAGTGTAGTCCAGGTCCATCTTCAGTAAGGGCTGATACTCAAAAATACAGTCAGGAATCAATCTCTCTCCACATTAGCATGGGTTCCCTCTGTGCTGGCTTATCTGATTCAGGAAGAGTCCAGCTACACAGAGGCAAGATGGCCTCTGAAAGCCGCAGAACTCTCAGGAAAGACAGAGCTCCTTGTTCCATGTGGCGATACCAGTAGTACCAGATGTACTGAGTAGGTCCATCCTACCCAGAGAATGAGATCCCCTCTTAGGGAAGCCTTGATATAACTCATACTCATGGCTAGCCCCTATGGGAGTTAACATCACCAAAACACGTGGGCAAAGTGGAGCAGAGGGGCATTCTTTAGAGGAACATTGGAGTGCTGTTCTCGGTGCTGGGGATCCGGATTGCTGGACAGGGCATATACAGATGGTGGATTGAAATAACGCGGTGACAACCATGCAGATGGCATGCCCACCCCGTTGTTGTGACTAGGGAAATGGCCCTGGTTCTTGGTAAGAAAAAAAAATAGTGTTGTGCCTTTGCTTCAGATAAAAGATAGCAATATATTTTTTCTCCTCTGCACCCTGTTCTGACTTATTCCTACTTGCCGGGGAAACTGCTGCTACAATTTCAAGGGCCAAGCCCAGGGTAGTCTCGCTGTCCGAAGGCCAGCCAATCTTCTGCAGGCAGTTAGCAAAATGATCACAGCACATGTGTGAATCGGTATCCAGGGATTCTTAAGAGTCATAGTCATAGCATTTCCCTTCCCATCAACCTGGCTGACCACGCCATACTCATCTTTATAAAGCTGTCTAACAAAGCATGGGCAACAAGACTCAATTCCTAGCCCCACCTTTCGAAGGCAGAATAAATATTCCTTTACCTGGAAGTCTGTGTGGAGAGGGAGAGAAAGGACAAGATTCTTTGCTTGAGGGGAATTAAAAAGGCATTGCAGAGATGGTAGCATTTAAGGGAGACAGAGAGCAAAATTAAGATGGCTATTTGAAATAGTATTTTCTGAATTGTACCTCACATCCTCAAATAAAATATTTTAAAAAAAGAAATAGTATTTTACCATATCACACCAGCATTAATATATAAATATGTGTTTTTATTGTATACCATGTTGCTGTAATATAGGAGAAATACATGTAAGGAAGTTGTCACAAATATATGTATGGATGACATAAAATCATTTGATTGCTTACTATGAAACCAGAGATAGGGTCTCTCTATAAATTGAATGAAGTTAGTACTGACAGTACAAAAAAATCAGAGCAGTCAGACATTTTATGCTATCAAGCCCATCCGAATAAATAGATTATTCTTTTTCTGATATTTGTAGTAGAGTGTTTTATTTTAATCCCTTTAAGCATCAAAACATTTATCTGACATGTATTTATTTATTTTTATTTTATTTATTTATTTATTTATTTTTTAATTAATTTTTCTTTTGGAGTTGGAGTCTCATTCCGTTGCCCAGACTGGAATGCAGTGGCCGCTCCCGGCAACCGCAGCCTCGACCTGCTGGGTTCCGGCCATCCTTCCACCTCAGCCTTCCGAGTAGCTGGGACTACAGGTGTGCACTACCACGCCCGGCTGATTTTTATTTATTGTAGAGATGATGTCTCACCAAGTTGCCCAGGCGGGTCTCGAACCCGCGAGCTCAGGCAATCCACTCACCTCAGCCTCCCAAAGGCACGGGATGACAGGCTGAACCACCGAGCCTGGCTTATCTGACATTTGAAAAAATATAGAACCACTCCAAAATCAGTGTTATAATACAGTTAACCCTTGAGCAACACAGGGTTGAACTGAGTAGGTCCACCCTCTTAATGATGGATTTTCTTCTACCTTGAGACAGCAAGACCAACCCCTCCTCTCCTCCTTCTACTCAGCCTACTCAGTGTGAGGGCCATGAAGATGAAAACCTTTGTGTTGATCTATTTCCACTTAATGAATGATAAACATATTTTTCTCTTCCTAATGACTTTTCTCATGACATTTTATTTTCTCTAAATTACTTCATGGTAAGAATACAGTCTATAATATATATAACATTCCAAATACGTGTGAATCAACTATTTATGTTATTGGTGAGGCTTCCAGTGAACAGGCTACACATAGTTGAGTTTTGGGAGAGTCAAAAGTTATAGGTAGATTTTTGGCCATGCAGGAGTTCAACCTGCCTAACTTCTGCATTGATCAAGGGTCAACTGGACTTTCCACTTTCTTATGTAAATACACTGGCCACTAAAAAGAAATGTCCCTTGTCCAGGGTCATGGACATCTCGCTGTGATTCACCAAGGCCAGTACATGTGTACACATCTCATTTCTCTGCCCTCTGGACTTTTTGAATTGTTGTAGCTAATAATTACAGCCTGTTTCCTCCTTTGCTGTCAGGTTGTCAGCTGCTCCTTTGTCTTATTGCCCTTAAACTTCTGTACAATAAGGCTACATTCAAAGCACATCATAAGTACTGTATAAATGCTAGCTGTGATGAATGTTGTGGAACACCAGACTGCACTTCCTTATTTCGATTTGCCACTTTTAAAATGCTGAAGACTTCAAAATCAGATTAGGAAATTTGTTACAATGGCTTGCCAGTTCTAATTAACAGCCTCTGCTTAGCTCTCACAGAATCATGAGTGAGGGACTCTCTCGTGGTTATGGTGTGTAGGTGGTGCTATGGTCTAAATGTCTTGTCCCTCTAGAATTCATATTTGAAAGCCTAATAAGGCATGCGATAGTATGAGGAAGTGGGGGCTTTGGGGAAGTGATTGGCTCACAGGGCAGATCCCTCATAAATAGGATCTGTGCCTTTATAAAGAGGCCTCAAAGAGCTACCTTGCCCTTTCCACCACGGAACTAGAAGGCATCGTTTGTGAAGGAGGAAGTGGGCTTTTGCCAGACAAGACTCGGTCAGTGACTCGGTCTTGGACTTGCAGAACTGTGAGAAATAAATTTCTGTTGCTTATTAGCCAACCAAGCCATGGTATTTTGCTATTGTAGTCTTCACAGACCGAGAAAGTGGGCTTAAACAATGTGCTATGTTTGCATGCCATGGAACACTTTACAGAGAACTGCTGTATATATTGTGCTATTTTGAAACTCAAAAAAAAAAAAAAATCTGTGAGCTAGCCAAGACATAAATATTATCATCATTTTACAGGATTAAAAAACCCCAAATTTCAATTAAATTAACCGCCAAAGTCAGTCAGATAGGTGGTCATGGACAGGCTGAAACGGAAACCTCTGTCTTCTAATTCCACATCTCGTGTGTTCCTTTCATAACTAGCTGCTGTGGTCAGTGTTCTGGAGATCTGAAGTACCACACTGTTTGAATTCTAGATAGATGAGCTATTTTTAATTTACATATGCAAAGGCTAAATGCCAATCTGTTAGCCAATCTGAAGAGGATTTCTCTCCACTGTTACCTCGGTTCCTATCTGTTTATTAAGGCAAAAGAATGTGTTCGCTCCATTCATGGTCTTTGTTAGCTTGTTATCAACGATGTTTTAGCTCACCCCGTGGAAATTCAAAGGAGAGACTGAGGTGATAGTTTTCCAGAGGAAGTTCTCCTTATGACTGACAACAAGGCTCCAGTCTTTCCATAAGTCCAGGGAATAAACTGAGCTCAATTCCAACCCTCTTCTTTAGACTAGATGCATCCAAGACTGTGCCCAGGGCTTAGACGTGGAAAAAGGGGAACCGAGAGGCCAGCTATGATTTCTGGTTTTTAGCCACCGTATTAGCATTCATATAATTACCTTCATAAACTTTAAAGTATTGATCACTGGGCAGGGTTGGGACCCTGCCCTCCAGTGAAAATTTGGGTGAGTGTTGAAACTGATGACACATCGCTGCATGGTCTCAAAACAGGCACTACTCGAAGAATGAGACTTCCTGGGGAGAGCAGAAAAGGCTCCTAGGTAGGTCCAAAAATGGCTTTGGCAAGCAGGGAGTAGGAATCAGCTCAGGATCTCATGGGGCTAGGAGCTGGCTCTTGGAATGAGAGTCCTTCTCATGCTCTGAACATTGTATAATTTCAGCTTCCCGCCAGTGCCAGAGGAAGGAACACCTGAGTCTTACCAGCTTGCTTAGGAGTGGACTGAAAAGGAGGGGAGAGACGTGGGTCTTGAAATCTGTCAGTAATCAAATATCAAAAATGGAGTCCGTCTTTTTGTTACACCTGATACAAATGTAAGCAGTTGATTGAAAGGAACGCTTGCCCTAGTCATCAAACTTTTGTGTAAGTCCTAAACCCACTCCTAAAATGACGACTGATTCCGACTCCAGGGATGCTGGTGGTCTTCAAATAGAAATACTTGCTTTCCCCAGATTGCCTTATGATATAATGAAGCCAATCAACATAGAGTGCACATGGCTTGGCAAATATGCACCTCCCTCCTAGGAAGTGTGCCACCATCACAGCCACGTGTCTCTTTCGCATATCAGCTCTTCACGTGGGCTTAGACTGCCCACAGGGTCCTGTACACTACTACACTGTGTACCGTTGACGCATCGTGAACATGAAACAATAGTGCAAATTGGCGATCTGCAGGGTAGGCACCTAGCAGAGCAATCTGGCCGCTTCTGAATGACCATCCGCAGGATTTGCTTCCTTTCATCTCCTCCAGCTGTGTAACAGAGTGCTTGAAGTGACCCCAGGAAGTTTCTTTATCCCTGGCAGAAGGGGTTTGTGAGCCTTGATTCCAATGCCCTTTTATGCTACTCACTGTCAAAGGGGATGCCGTGCAAGGAGTGAATCTGTAGCAGAAATGACAGCCATGACAGCCTCATAGAGCCAGCATCAAAAATACTAGCGAACAATTTAGGAGACCATCAAGCACATGAACAGACGGGGCCTTTTGCTACGTACCAGCCATCTAAGTGGGAAAATACTGCAGCAGGATGGGAGGAAGGGGGTGAGGGGAAGCCACTCACTCTGATGTGAGGGACCGTTCCATATCCTCAAAAGGCTGGCCACTGCCAGACCTGACCCCAGGCCATTTTTCTCTAAGAGCCTGCTGGGGGCTCTGTAGGGAGCCCAAGGGATTATAGCTCTGGGCACTCTTGCAGTTTTCACCACAAGCTGTGCCAAAGCTTTCCCAATTAAATGTATCATCTAATCTTAGATGTGCAATCTTAGCCCATTCGAATTTGGAAAGTCCGTTCTCATTCTTCTTTTAACATTAAGCTTGTCTGTTTAGAATGATGCTTGGTCACAATTTTTATTGCTATTAGAGCAAAGTAATAGTTATGAAATGCTTTTCCTACAAAGGTTTCATCCTGTTTGCCAGCTCCTGCCTCTCTGTCAAAGTTAGATAGGGTATTCATTTGTGCACACCGTGCATTCTCGCTTTTACCTGCCAACTCAGGTCTTTGGAAAAGCATGAACCACAGGGCAGGCGGTGTTTCTCTTGTGCGTGTTTCTGTGTGTGAGTACATGCAAGCTCTGTATGATTTGTTTCTTCATTCGGTTATTGATATTATCGAACTCTCAGCTTATGAGTGAGTTTGATTGCTGGAAACATCATTTCGACTACCTGACTGGACAGACCATAAGCTCCGTGAGGGCGGGATCTCCTGTTTCCTTATCCAGCCTCAATGCTCAGCTTACAACCGAGTTGAGCACTGTGCTCCGCAAATACTCACGCTAATTGAATGAATAAACAAGTGCACGCTATAGAAATATCATTCTTGTCATCTTTACCAGAATTGTCTGAACTGTCGGCTAGTCTTTTGCTTTTTAACCCCTTCTCTCGCTCTAGCTTTTGGTTTTGTTATTATTATCTTAACTTAAAATTGGCTGTGTATGTACTTTTAAATCATAGGTGGCATAGTTGTGTGTGGGGAAGACATGATATGCCCCAATATTTCTGCAGGTGTTAACCTATTTTCATTTCTGCTCTTTTGTATACCTTGCTTAAGTCACCAAGCATTGGTCAATATGCACATCTGGTCTGCTGAATTATCTGGCAATGGCAGCTAAGTGTTCCTCCCTGTTCCCTCTAGGAATGTCTTTGCCTCAGGGTGTTTTTCTCATCTTTCTTGGTATATAATGTGCCCCGGGACTAATCCCTGCAAGTTATTTTACAAAGGAAAGTCACACTTATGCCTTATCAGCTAGAAGTTCTATATTTAACTGTACAATTAGTTAGTCTATGCTTATTTAGTTTCTGTTGACTTCTGGTTTATAGATTTTATACTAGTTGATTTCTAATTTGCCTTAAACTTGGAGTACTATTTGAGCTTCGTTTCCTTTTTCACTCATTCAGAAGTGCCTGCCCACTCTAGCACTATACGGAAGCATTGTTGACCCCCAAAGATTACATCTGAAACATCCTGGAGTACTGAGAATAAATGCAAGCAGAACATTTTCTTGTCCTCATTCTGTGGAAAAAAAAAAAAAAAGAATGTGGCACAGATGTGGAAGGGATGCCTATGGAAGAGACGCAGGTAATGTGCACATAGAAATTAAGTCAACTGTAGGAAAACAGGGCATGGTCAGGGCTATGGTAGAACAAAGAGTACATGCCTTGACTAATAATTGTACACTTCTATTTTTGGAAAAAAATTTGCTAACAAAACAAAGTGTACTTCTGGGCCATATTTATTTATTTATTATTTTTTTTATTTTTTGAGTTGGAGTCTCACTCTGTCGCCCAGACCGGAGTGCAGCGGCCGCTCCCGGCCACCGCAGCCTCGACCTGCTGGGCTCCAGCAATCCTTCCTCCTCCGCCTTCCGAGGAGCCGGAACTACAGGCGTGCGCTACCACGCCCGGCTGATTTTTTTGATTTATTGTGGAGATGAGGTCTCGCCAACTTGTCCAGGCAGGTCTCGAGCCCGTGGGCTCAGGTAATCCACTCACCTCAGCATCCCAAGGTACGGGATTACAGGCTGAGCCACCAAGCCCAGCTCCTGGGCCATATTTAAATTGAAGTTCATACTCACTGATCTCAACACTTGGAAGCTGACTCCTCTCATACATTTAGTATTGGACTTTGAATACAGAAACATGGATGGGCGTGCAGGCTTCCTCATATTCTGGCTTCAGGGCTGGAAGTTTGAAAGTCTGTCCTCTTATTCGTTGATGGTAAATTTAGAACACTGCTTACACGTTTGGGCACTTGGCTTTTCTACAGTCTACCTTTCTGCTTCACCGTTAATGCCGACTGCCTGATTATTCCACTTTATTTGTGGAAGATGTTAATACCCAGTAAAAATTCTTATTTGCCACTGAAAAGTCTTGTGATCATCTTGGATGACTTCTATAAACATGGTCAAAAGCCGCTTTTGAACTCTGGGCTCGTAACCCCTGACTTTCTCATTTTTAGGCATCATTAATTCCACACCATACCATTTACTTCTTCACGTGATCACACTCTGAGCCTTCTCATCATCTGGAAATGTTACCTTTTCAAAATCCTAAATTCAAACATTCTACCCTCTGTCTTAATCTTCTAACCTTCTATGTAAGTCTATATAAGTTCCTGCTGACGGTCCTCCCTGTTTTGTTATTCAATCTTTGGTCCACTTACTTTTTTTTCTCTCAGCCTCCTCACCCCAACTCTATCTTTATTTCATTGCTTATTCATAGTGGACTTCAAGTTAGCATTACTTTCATGACTTTTTTAAGCAATATTTTCAACTCCATTGGCTGTTTTTGCTGTTGAACTTGCACAAGGAACACATCTTGATTAATGTAATAATCTTGCCTTTATATCTGAGGTGCTTAACACAGCTGAAGAATTCACACAATGGTGAAGTTTGGTTCCATATGCATTTAAAACTACTCAATCTTTCCACGCTTTTCTAATCATGTATTTCTAATCTTTCTTTCTCATTTTACAACTCTTAAAAGGCATGGTTTTACTGATTTTTTTCCTCTCTCATAGAGCCTTGCTTCTGTTTCCTTGCTAATGACTTTCCAAAAGTAATTGAACACCTCTTTTTGCTACACAATAACACACACACACACACACACACACACACGCACGCACACACACACACACCCCTTCTCCATCTTATATCCCTTCTAGATGTGATAGTATTTTTTTCCACTCACAAATGTTTTGATAGAGATAGTACTTTTTCTTTCTCCTTGTCATTTATTTCTCTCCAGCACTTTAGTCTTACTGTTGCTGCCAAGGTTGTCCTTATTGGTGAATATGAGTCTCAGTTCATGCCTTCTTGGACCTTTTTTGCTGCATTTGGCACTATTGACCTTCCTGTTCTTGGAGATTATTTATTTTACTTTCTTGGACACCAACTTTCTTGGGTTTAACTCGCTAATGTGGCTGCTGCTTCTCAGTTTCATTTCTGTCCTATACTAGCCCATACGCGTTGTGTTAGTGTGTGTATTCCATTCTCTCTTCTCTTCTTCATCTATACAATCTTCTCTGGAGATTTCCACCAATTCATGTCTCATCTGCAGAGTGAAAACTCCTACATCCCTATCCAATCTCTATCTTCAACTTTTGCTCCCTCCCAACCTTCGTGCTACTTAAGGTGGATATCATCACGTGGAGGTTCCAGAGACACTTAGATCTAAACGTGCCCAAAATTGAATCAACTAACTCCCTTCTCGTCTCACCCTTCCCTGAGAATGGCACCATTCTTCATCCAGTCACCCAGGGGAGAAACTTGGACATGTTCTCTCTCCATCATCCTTCACACAGAGCAACTGTTAATCCTATATTTTTACTATCCAGTATCCATTCATTAAAGTTATCCACAATTTTGCTTTGCTAAAAGTTTACCAAAAACGTAGGGTATAATACGAGTGTTTTGTAGGGAAATATGATTTATATTTTGAGAGATTATAGAGAAAAATACCCAGATGTGGAGAGTGAGAGAGGCAACACTGTGGAGAGCCCTCTAGGAGAAAGGAATAGCATGGACAAATAACTTGGCATCTAGGAGGACTACGGCACAGTTCAAGAGCAGAAAACCTGGCATATGGAAAGTCCCAAGGTAAAGTAGAGAATGGGGGTAGATGAAGCTGGTAGGGAAAATCAAGTCTGCTTCATGCAAGACTTCGTGTCTTCTATCAGAATTTTGAACCGTATCTTAAAAACCATCCCAAAGCTATCCGTGAGTTCTAAGCAGGAAGGTGACATTACTTGGTAGTAAGTCATATAACATCAATGTGATGGAGAGTGATTAATTCCATGGTGTCATTGGCACGGATGTGCGCGCGTACGCGCGTGCGCGCACACACACACACACACACACACACACACACACACACACACACACACACACACACTAATTCAGATACTCGAATTCCCTCTCACTTGCTCTTGTGTTGTTTCTCTGTGTTCCATGCTGTTGCCCTGAATAGCATGCCTGCTTCACCAAAGAGCAGAACCTTGATGAAGAGAATGTTCCTAATAACCCAGTCCATTCTTTCTTGGAACCTGCTGATTAATGTCATATAAAACATTGCCCTGGAGGTGATTATCTGTCTCTATATGCTTTATATGTTTCACCTAGGTTTGGGAAGTTTCTTTCCATGGTACCCACCTTTTTTCCCAAAATGCTACCTTGTGCAAGTAGACGGCCATTTTAAGGTGTGATCACCTCTAATTAAAAGGTTATAAGTAGTTTGGAGATTTTATTGTGATTTGACAAATAATGGATAATTTTGTTTGATAGGACTTTTTTTTAGATGAAACTGGGTGAAAAATCAACCACAAAGGGAGCTCTGTTTTATTTATCATTAGTTTTGACATGCTTCCACAGATGTTTTTTGGGAACCATTGTAACCTGCTTAATTTGTCTCTGTATAACAGGAAGCAGATAGCCTCAATTAATGTACTGATTAGTAAATTCTTTAATGAGTTTCAGTCGTTTTACTCATTATTGCTGATACAGTACGCTGAATCCTGGAAGCTGGTATTTGAGCATTATTAGAACATAAAACCTGAACCATCACAGAATTGCTTTTCTATGGCATATTTGTTGTTTGCTGGTTACTTCTCTCTTGTGTGTATGTGTAAGTAGGGAAAACGTGAAACCGCATGAAAGCGCATTCATAGACTTGGGAGTTTGCAAATTTGTTGATGAGTTTGTGTAAGCCTCATATAATGGGGAACTGGCTGTGGCAACCTCCTGGGGCCTAGAGAATTGTAATCCGTCCTGAAGACATGGCTGATACCAGGAACTAAAGCAGGGTGCAGCCTCATTACATGGTTTTGATGAATATGTTGTTGGTATATTGTAAGGAAGTTCACTGGGTGCTACTTCCTATAAGTAGAAAATAAAATATCTCTCACTGGGAATGGGATTAACTCTTTCTGAGGAGATTCACCGTAGCAGAAAGATATATGGAAAAACATTAGGAAGTTATGTTTGCCCTGCATAGGGAGTAGTAAATATCTCCCGCTTATACATTACTAAGAAAATAGATGAACCCTCTTCTGTGGCTTAGTATCTTAGTCTTCTAAACAAGATAATTTAAGACCTGTGGGATCTTCTAGATAGCACAGGTACTTGGGTAGTAATGGCATTTTTTGTTGGAGCAGGAATATAGAAACTGTGGTCAAAGCATTAGACATCCTCCTATGAAAGTTTACAGCCTATTTTTCTTCTGTTTCTAGTAGGGGCATTTATTATTATAGCTGCAATGTGCCAGACCAAGCAAAGACCAGGGTATCTCGCAAATGCCTGTTAGAGAACTTCTTTTCCACAAAAAAAGGGTCTTACTTGTTGCCACATTTTATGGGAACATAAAGTTTCGTGACATTTATGGAAGTGTGTGTCATGAAGCAGATGGCTTGTTAGCCTGTTTTAGTAAGCTCATTCATATCCATACAATATTAAAACTTTTCCAAGTTCATGAATTATAAAAGAATGCTAGATGCTGTGTGGTCCAAAGAGTCCCTTTAATTATTGAAATTAGTTATGCCAAAGGATTCAAACCTGAGTGGAAATTAAAGATGGACTTTGAATCAAGATAAGGATGCTAAATTAGATTTGTGCAAAATTACTTCTCTTCAGGAGGTACTGGATTTCTACTGGTATTACAAGTACTAATTCAGCTTTATCTCTTATTACTTCCTGACATGAAGCCTTTGGTGAAACTAAACTTGTCTTACAAGGAATGTTCACTTCCTTGAGAGCACGAAATATACTCTCCTAACTAGGTGCTTTTGTACATGCTGCCCTAATGCCTGAAAAGCTTCCCTTAACTCCCATGTGTCCAACTTGCAAAAGCCAAACCAAATATCAGGTGCCACCTCAGACAACATTTCTTTTTTTTTTCCAGTTGGAGTCTCACTCTGTCGCCCAGACTGGAGTGCAGTGGCCACTCCCGGCCACCGCAGCCTTGACCTATTGGGCTCCGGTGATCCTTCCGCCTCAGCCTTCCTAGTAGCCAGAATTACAGGTGTGCGCTACCACGCCTGGCTGATTTTTTGATTTCTTGTAGAGAGGAGGTCTCGCCAAGCAGTCCAGGTGGGTCTCGAACCCGCAGACTCGGACAGTCCACTCACCTCAGCTTCCCAAAGCGCGGGATTACAGGCTGAGCCACCAAACCCGCTGACAATATTTCTTTTAAGAATGCTTTCATGATCCTTGCGGTCACAAGTGGATCCTTTCTCCTGAATCCCATCCTATTTCTGACTGGTAGGCTGCATCTCGCCTTGCCTCATGTTCACGTGTATGTTTAATCTGCGTCATCCCTTAGATAATCTCTGTAAGGCTGAAGGCTCTATTCTTTTTGTCTCTGTATAGCTAGCTCCCCGTTGTCAGTGGAGTGTCATAAAAGTATCAGGTGCTTAACGGATATGTACTGAATTTTGTTTTTTAAAGTTCTGTATGAAACTTAAAAATATGGCTTAAATAGATATTTCCATCTATTTAAACCTTGTTACTTTATTATTTGTTGAGCTATCCTTGGGGTCTCAAGAAGTTCCGGGTTGCTTTCTTCTCATTTGTAACACCTTCTCTTACCTTTTACTTCTGCTGTAATTTTTCTCTTCTTTCTCCTGTAGCATCTGGATCTTCTTGTTCTTATTTCCATGGTTACGAATTTTATCGTTATTGCTAGCTACCTTGGATTCTTACTCATTTACCTATACAACATTTATTGCCTTTTAAACTGTAGGCATTAAGCTAAACAGTAATGCCATGAAGATTAATAGGACATAGCTGATACTCTTAGCAGATCACAGCCTAGTAGAAATGCGGTTGGCGTATTAAACGATTACGACAAGGAAAATAAAAACAAAGTCATAGCTTTCCGTTTTTTTATTCTTTCATATAGGTGGTAAGAGACAACAAGTTTTTCCCCAAGGCAAATTAATATTTTTTTTGTTTGTTCTTCAGATTTCTTCTTTTTTTGAAGCAATTTTTAACAGTTGTCGGCCTCTCTTCATCCAGAGAAGATAGCAGGGAAAACCCTAGACAATGGAAAAGCTATCAGTCTCTTTGGTATTTTACTTCCTTTGATGGAAATGATTAATATTTTAATCTATTTCTAAGGAAATCTTGAATCATATTCCCCCAGAAATGTTGCTTTAGTGTCAAATAAAAAGACAGCCATTACGTTTACCAGTGAGTAACCTGATCTTGACTTTCTCTCCCTTGAAGTCTATCTGTAGTAGATTTATAAATTATGATCATAGGTGAGGGACAGAGGTTGACTATAGAAGAAAGTGTTTTTTTTTTTGTCATGTCTCACTCCATGTTCTTATTTTCCAAACTGAAATAGATTTAAGACACGTTTCTGAAATAATTTAACATATAGATTTATCTCCTTGGTTAGTCTTGTAGAAAGGATATTAACTTAACAAAGGGGATCCATCTTGGTCAACAAGGGATAAAAAAGACAATGTTGGCCCCATAAAATTATAATGGAGCTGAAAAATTCCTATTCCCTAGTAATGTCATAGTCATCGCAATGTTGAAGGGGCCCTTACTTTTTATTTATTGATTCATTTGTTCCGGTACTTTGAGGAGTACAAATGGCTTTTGATGAAATGGCTGTTTTGTGGAGTGGTAAGGAAGTCTGGGCCCTAACTGCACACATCATCCCTAGGAGTGCACACTGTAGCTGGTAGGTGATTTTCCACTCCTCCCCACTGCCCATCCTCCCTTTATTGGCCTCCAGTGTCCACTATGCCCTTCCAATGCCTGTGCAGACCCATAGCTTAGTCCCCACTTGTAAGCATGCCTAAGGACACACTTCTCAGACTGTATCATAGCCTTTAAATGATTGTACATAAAAAGAAAGTGAGAGGGTGGTTACCAAGGGTAAGAAGGTGCAGAGGGAGAGAATGGGGAAGTGTATAGGGCCAAGGGTCAAACGTTACAACAGTGCAAAATGAATGTTTAGAGATCTAAGGTACAGCATAAAGACTAACGCTATAATATTATATTGTAAACTGGAACTTTGCTTAAATAGTTACTTTCACACACAAAAAAGAAGTAACCGTGTGAGATGATGGATATGTTATTAATAATTATCTTAGCCGGGCTCTGTGGCTCAGTCTGTCATCCCGCACTTTGGGAGGCTGAGGTGAGTGGATTGCCTGAGCGCGTGGGTTCGTGACCCACCTGGGCAACTTGGCCAGACCTCATCTCTACAATAAATCAAAAACATTAGCCAGGTGTGGTAGTGCGCGCCTGTAGTCCAGCTACTTGGAAGCCTGAGGTGGAAGGATTGCCGGAGCCCGGCAGGTCGAGGCTGCAGTGACCAGGAGTGTGCCACTGCATTCCAGTGTGGGCAACAGAGTGAAACTCCAACTCAATAAATAAATAAATAAATAAATAAATAAATAATTATCTTGACTATAGTAACAATTCACTACGTATCTCAAAGCACCGGGCTGTACACCTTAAGTATGCACAGTACAAATAAATAGATAAGTAAGTAAATGCTAACTCATAGTACTCAGCTTCGTAAATTTGATCATAGGGCAACCTTTCATGAAACCCATTCAGCTTCCATGAGCTCTTCTATATAATGAAATGAATTAGACTCGTAAAGGCCCTAAGATTCTTTTTAGCTCTAAAGTTATATGTTGCTGCAGGTTTAATTTAGGGGGACCCTGCAAAACAAAAAATAAATAAATAGATAAGTAGAAAGAAACGTGATTGCATTTATTCAGATAACTTCTTTTCCTCATCCCAGTTATGACAAGAGCTTCATTTTGTTGAGTTTGCTGCGTTAAAAAAAAAGTTATTCTGAGTGCAAATGTTCTGTTTCTACAGACCTTAAGACTATGAAAAAGAGAAAACTGTGTTTGATCTCTGCATCTTGGCAGACAGTAATTGGATTGATCATTTGAAAATTCACTGTTGGTCAATTAACTGTAGCCAGTCCCTTTAAAATATGCATTCTGGGTGACTAATTTTACATAAAATTATGTACAAAGAGTCACATAATTAAAATCAGATCTCCATTTGTTTGTAAAGGGATGATTTTTTTCCAATTAAAATCAAGCAGAGTGAAGCATACGTTTTCTCCCTCTTACTTAAGTCATTTCTAAAACCTCTTACTTAAGTCTGATTGTATATCTACAATGCAGGCGATTTTAAAATGGACAAGCAACAAAGCCAACGCACGGACAGTATTTAAGGTCTGTCATGGGGTCGTTCTCATTTCCCTCGTTGCCAAACCCCCATTTCTACCTGTCAAAACCGTGGCCTCCTGCTAGATGATCTCTCTTAATTAGCAGTCATGAAGATGATCATGGCGCATTTATGAAATTTTAAAAATGTCCTTCAGAAACTTGACTGGGGAAACGGCAATGTTCTTAACTACAAAATCAAAGGTTGGGCAGTCTCCTTCACATCGTGACCTCTTCGAGCCAAACCAATTACAGGCCAATTTTTGATAATGAGCAATCCTACAATCACAAGATCGGAAGGGACCTTGAGAAGGCATGTGATTCACCCTCCCACGCCAGTTTGGGCTGCACTAAAGTTGTCGTGGGAAGTCATTTCTACCATCTTCTTTGATGTTTTTAAAGCAGACTGCCACAGCCTCTGAGCTCCAGTTACCCACTGCAGCAGCTCGCTTGATCCCTACTCTCCATTGGCTTTCTCCTCTTCCCTGTCTCTTCCCCACACCCCTGTTGACGTTTCCTGGAATCAGCTTCCAAATAAACTGCTTACATTCTACTCGTCACTTCAGGGGCTACCCAGGTTCCAATTCTCATTTAAGACACACTGTGTATGGTCCTTAACGAGGACAGAAGGTCTCAATTACTTAAAGAAAACATCGGTTGCATTAATAGTAACCCAAACCGAATCTCCTGGTGAGTGTACTGTTTCTAGAAACCAGGCACCAAAATATCTTTCACATAAAAGAGATTTTACCTGTATTGAACTTACTGTTCCCACATACTGATCTACTTCTTGCTTAACATTCATAATGATAATAAGGGTATCCAAATCAATAATTATGCATTTTAACTATCATCCACAATGCAGCTATTTCATCCAGGCATAACTGAAAATTCAACCCTTATAATATTTCTGGGGTGTTGAAAAGCTTTTAAGGTTACATTTCAGTACATCTGCCATAAAAGAGTTGAGAGACTCACTCTACCCTTATTTTTCACAAATGCAGACAAATATGGATTGGAAAAAATCACCTCAGCTAAATCTGTTTAAGTAATATGTACAGACGTCTAAAAGGTCAGTGTTTTAGCTTCATTGATTAAAATTGACATAGATCCAGTGCTTTGGATCGTTCAAATGCCACGTAGAAATAGAGTATGTTGCATCAACTTGCACCTAGCACAGCTAGAGGGCCACGCACACTCAGCCTCCAATCCTGTTCTCCATCCTGTGTGTCAAGGGTTCCATGGAATATTTTTCAGGGTAAAGGAAGGCCATCAAATGGGCAACCATAAATAAAATTCTGTCACTTTCCTTCTAAGAACAGGAGGGTGAATCTTTGGGAATGGCAAATAAAAACGAAAAGGAAGTCGATACCTTCTACCTTTAATCTTCTTTTTTCCTCATTATTTTATAGGAATGGCGAGTACGAAGTGCAATCGAATTTTTCTTTTTTTCATGAGTGGTAAATTGTATCTTGGTCTACTACTGGTGTGTAAGTATCTCTTAGCTCTGACAGCCCAATTTTAGTTGGAATAAGTACAAAACGAGGGCTTGGCTAATCTCTCTGGTCCATTTCCAGTAGAATAATGGAAGGATTATGATCTCCAGAAAAATAGGCATAGCATTCCCCCGTCTTGGTGGCCTCAAGCTTGCTGCTGTCAAATGTCCCTCATTTCAAGCCCTCACTGGGGATTGTAAGTCAATAGGGCTTAGATTTCTGATGGTGTTCTCATTCTCCAAAAGAAGAAGAAATCTTTAGATATGGTAGTTATTTTTTTCCATCGTCTATTGATCACTCTAGTGAAGGATATTTCCCTCACCCTAAGATAATGAGGATGGCCAAACACACAACACTCAATACTGGACACATGAGATTGATGGGAATTTATGTCACAGGCACTCAGAGCTCGGGGAGGGGAAGAGGACACGACACAACGCAGGGCCATAGGCCCATACAAGGGCTGCACTCGGGCAGAGCAAGTGAGAGATGGGACTTGTAGTGACAAGAAGGAGAGGTGCCCGCTGGCTCCTGGGGGAGGATGGAATCAAATTCCGGTTCATGGGATGATGGAGAAGTGAGTTGTGTCAGCTGAGGACTAGTGAGAGGGTAGCTGACCCGTCAGACAGGGAATGCAGTTGGATAGGGAGGCTTTTCCACTCTGCGATGGGCACATCTGTTGAGAACAGGGGACTCCCCATGAGGTCTGTGGGGCTCAAAGATGTCCAGGCAGCACGTGAAATTGTAGGTTTTATGATACAGCAGGTCAGGTTTTATTCTGGGACTCAGGGACAAGTTAGACGTTGTTCCTGTTATCCTGGTTGCTATCTGATGTCCTAAATGTGACTCACTTTGTCGTTTGGAGAAATTCCTCCGTATTTAGAGACCATGAAGCTTAGACTAAATTTGGAATATGAGTTTGGTGTAGTTTATTATTATTGTTGTTGCCCCAGTTTAGGTTAAACTTGGGTTCACCGTACTTCTTGTAAACGTGCGGATTTCTTGGTTCTTTTTCAGGCATGTTGAGCCTCCAAACCTGGTTATCTTCAAATTAACCCTGTTTGTCTTTGTCCTTAAGCCTCGCCACACACAGTGAAATAGCCTATGCCGGGTATATCAGCGATCCCTGAGAATGGCTTTAAAATCAGTAGGCTCACACCAACCCCACTTCAATTTATAATGACAATAAAGATGATAATGATGACTATAAAACATGCAAAGTGACACCGTTATGTGTTCCTTATTATGTGCCAGTTGCTTGGCTGAGTCCTTTATACACAGTGTGCCCTCACAATCCTGATTTCAGCAGTGAGGAAAGGCTCGGTGATCAAAAGCAACTTTTTCGAGATGAAGCACCTCGGTTATGGCCAAGTCAGAATTTAAATCTAAGTCTGTCTTGACTCCAAGCATTTGCTACGCCTATTTGAGCACTCACGAAAACTTCAGGGTTGTGATTAAGCATTTCCAAATGAAGGCCATGAGTTCATGGAGTTTTGGGAAAGCGCGACACTTTTAGAAACCTCTGAGCCTGACCAGAAGTGCCCAGTGCCCTGTTCCCACGTGTCCTGCCAGCGTTAGGCCTGTGTTGTCAACCATTATCTCACCCTAGAACACCTAAGACACAAGGCAGAGGGCAGAGATCCTTTGGGAATCACGTTTTAGTGTGGGAGGGTGGATTTTCACACAAAAGTCACGTCTTTGTGTGAAAGGGCAGCAAACATTAAAATGAAGCCTTTAGAGTGGTACCTGATGGGAATGATGCCATGGGTCGGAGAGTAGAAGAGTCCGGCTCCTAGTGGCAAAGAAATATTTCAAGACTTTTGGGAAATTTTACCAGCAAGTTATTGGGTTCAGTGGCACTGTCTTCTTCCCTTTCTCTGTACTTTTGTGGCTGGCACAATTTATAAAAAGCGGTTTGATACTCCTTAACATTATAGTTTATATCTCACCTTCCTGCTTCACCTCAAGGGAAGAAAGAAAAAGAAGACAGACGGATTTTCTGAATGATTTATAGCTTTGGCATCACCATCTGGGTGGGGCCTTGGTACCCCATAGGCAACAGAGTAATGGAAATTTTTCATGCTCCGGGTTGATTTCAGTTTGCCTATCTGGTCAGTGCCAACTTATTCTGTGGGCAGCATGTGTGAATCCCAAGATATCTTAGTTTTGTTAATCTGATCAGTGCCAGTCCATTTCTGGCTTTCCTGTCCACCTGCTGACTCCCTGGTGTTGGCTTCCTGCTGCTCTGTCCATCTGTTAAGAATTTATTTACAAAATACACTAAAATGCAAACTGCGCCGTGTGGGACTTAGCGTCCCCTGCCCGGGAAGTGGCGTCATGCCAGAGCATAATTTCCAATTGTTACTAAGCTTGACTACAAGAAATCAGAAGATTCAAGGGACTCTTACTTCCACTTGAAATCCCTCAGGCAAAATGGCAATGAAAATAATCGTTATTTCCATCTCGGGTAGGTAATGATTGCACTACTTAAATGTATAGAGTCCAATTTCAGAGTGGCTGGTAGAAAGAACATTATATTAGTAATCAAAAATTCATGATTATAATCCAGGGTCTCTCATTACCAGTTCATATTTTAGTCAGAGCTTTAATTTTGGAAAAGGTTACATCAGTGAAGGTCTGAAGTTCACGTCAGTAGAAAATTAGGATGTTTTTCATTTGCATGTAGATATTCACATGCATGTGCATAGAACACATAGATGTGACACACATGGAAGTAAATAAAAAGCGACTGAAGATTTTTGGGACTGTGGGCTGCCCCTACACTGAGGACAGGATGGTCTAATGAGATCCTGGTTGCCGTAGAGAGGTAAGCTCTTGGTTAACAAGGAAGACAATCCTTCAAGGGGACAAAAACTGGAAATAAAACAAGCTCAGATAGTTCAAAAACTATTGAAAGAAAGAGAAGAAGATCCATGGGGGCAAAAAGAAAGAAAAGGGGGGAGAAAGAGTCTGCAGTTTAAAATGTTTAAGGCTATGTGTGTGAGTAGCTGAGATGGAATATCATTCACAGCTGAGCTCATGGTTGATGATTTGATCAAGACAGCATAAAGCACAGATTCAGAGAAAATTTCCGCAGATGTGGTTCTGAGGTCGGTAGGAGGATTCTAGAGCAGGCTCTCAGCAGAGCCCAGGGGGAAGCTGGACTGAGAAGGCGTCCCATCTCTGTAGCCATCAAGCACAGGATTATCAAAATGGGTGTCTGGTAACAGACAAATCTTTCAGCTTCCATATGCTGTAATACACTGACTTCATGGTCATTATATGTAACTTTTTGATTAACTATCTGTATTGATTACCCTGAATGAGATTTAGCTAGTAGTTTGGCAATATCTTTCTGTGTCAGATATTCCCAGGAAGACTCAAAAACGGTAAAGGTGAGAGAATACCTCTTGTCTCAGCTTATTCAGGCTACTATTTAAAAATAGCTTCAACAGAGTAATTTATAAATAATGAAAATGTATTGCTCACAATTCTGGGGACTGGGAAGGCCAAGCTCAAGATGCCAGTAAATTCAGTCTGGAGAAGACTCATACTCTGTTTCCAAGATGAAAAAGCAAACAAATTCTCCAGGGGCCTTGTGAAGGCATTCATCCATTTGCAAGGGCAGAGTCCTTGTGACCTTATCACCTCCCAAAGACCAGCTTCTTAATACTATTACTCCGGGGTTAGGCAGCAACATACAAATTTAGCAGGGACACAAACATTCAAACCATTGGGCCAGCAAAGCTAATACTTTATGAACTCTTACTTGGGGTGTCAGGAAAGAATAAATTATATTGATATTACATTTCAGAGTCTTATTAATTCATTCAACAGATATTTACTTAGATACACAGAGCTCTGGTTTTTATGGAGCTTACAGTCTCGAAGGGAGGGGAGAGGGAAATTAAGCAAATAGTTTAAAAATATATACATTTTAGTATAACTTTAAGTTATATTTTATTTTTGGAATGGTTTTAGGTTGACACAAAAAAATGTGCAGAAACTATGTAGAGTTCCCATAGATCCCTCCCCAGAATATTTCCTGTTGCTGGCATCCTGTACGAGTGTGACACGTTCAATTAATGAACCAATATTAACTGAGGACAGGGTGATCGCATGACCAATAATGAATCAATATCGATGTGTTATTATTAACTAAAGTCTGTAGTTTACATTAGAGTTAATACTTTCTGTTACACTGTTCTATGGGTTTTGAAAAACGTACAGTGTTGGGTTTCCAACATTATGGCATCCTACAGAACAATCTCACTGTCCTGAAGATGTCCTGTTTGCTTTGTCCACGTCTCCCTATCCTGACAATCACAAAACTGTGTCTCTGCCTCTGCCTTTTCCAGAACATTATGTAGTTGAAATCGTGCAGTATGCTGCCTTCCCAGTTAGGCTTCTTTCACTTAGCAATGAGCATTTTAGATTTCTCCACGTCTTTTCCTGGCTTGATAGCTTATTTATTTTAATGCTGAATAATATCCCATTGTCCGTGTGTACCAGTGAATCTTTATCCATTCATCTGTAGAAGAATATTTTGGTTCCTTCCAATTTTTGACAATTATAAATAAAGCAAATGCAAACTTTTGTGGGCAGGCATCTGTGGGGTCCTACATTGTGAACTCATTTACACCAACGCCTAGAAGCACAATTACTGCATTAAACTCGAAATTCGTGTTTAAGTTTGTCAGAAATTGCTAGACCATCTTCCAAAGTTGTGCCCTTTTGCATTTTCACCAATAGGGAGTGAGAATTCCTGCTGTTCCACATCCTCACCGTTCTGCGATGTTGTCAATATTTTGGATTTTGCCATTCTAATAGGCGTTTGGGGTATCCCATTGTTCTTTTGTTATTTTGTTGTTGTTGTTGCTGTTTGTTTTTGAAATTTCCTAATAACATGTAATATTAAACTTTTAAAAATACATTTATTTGCCATTTATATAAGTTCTTTGGTGAGGTATCTGTTTAGATCTTTTGCCCTTTTTTATTTTTATTTTAGTTTACATGTGTCTCCTACTAGATACATGTCTGTGAAGTGGTTTTTTAATAGACAATGCATTGTCAGTTATTTTTTAATCCGCTTTGACAGTCTTCATCTGTTCATTGGTGTATTTAGACCATTTACATTAAAGATAGTTATTGATATAGTTGATAGAATATCTACCTTATTTAAAGCAGCTTTTTATTTGTCATTCTTTTCGCTTGTTCTTTTTATTTTGTCTTCCATTCTTTGTGTCTTCTCTGGTTCTGACTCAGCCATTTCTGTAATTTAACTTTTTCTCCTCTCCTTAGTACATCAATTATACTTTAAAAAATTTATAGTGATTTCCTTAAACTTTACAGTATATATTTACAAGTAAGCTAAGTCTGCCTGAAAATCACACCATATAGTTTCATGGCTAATACAGGTACCTTATATTTAATTATGATTTTGATAAACAGTAAGTTAGAACACATCGTATGCTCCAATTCTAAAATTAACAGAAAATATCTCATATATTTTTATATCATGGTTTAATCATAATGATTTAAACCTAATGGAGATTTTAAGTAGGGTATCATGGATTGATTTGTGATTTGAATTCTTTACACTCTTGTGATAATATTATTACACTGATGGCATGACTCTGCAGTGAAGTGTTGAGGAAAAAAGTCTTCATGGAATTCTCTTGTTTCTCCATAGTCTGAACTTTCTTATCTGACTAAAATGTGTCTTTAGAGGCTAAACTACTTGGAAGGCTAAGGCAGAAGGATCGCCGGAGCCCAGCAGGTTGAGGCTGCGGTGGCCGGGATCGGCCACCACACTCTAGTCTGGCTGACAGAGAGAGGCTCCAAGTCAAAAAAAAAAAAAAAAAGATAATATATCTTTTCAGAAAGATTTAGAGTCATATCCAGAAATATTCTAAGGTATTAGCCAAAAAGCAGCAGACATGATAAACTTAGAGTCAATCAGTTTAAATAAATCATTTTGACTATTAATCTAAATAAACATGTTTTTAAATATATTTATCTATATATTTAAGACCAAGTAAATCTTTAACTTGTGGAATTTCAAGCAGTATGTGCAAGGAAATGAGAGACATTCAGGCCAACAGTATCCAAGCCCTCTGCCAACGTATAAAGCACCTCTGAACTTCAAAAAGACCCATCCTCCAGACGCTTTATTTCCACCTGTTGTGAAATTGTTGTGCTGTACTGATTTTGCTGGAACAAGACACTGCCATCTGCCAGGAAATTGTTGCGATAATAAAAAAAAGAATGAGGCCTGCAATGTAAATGGTTCTCTTTCAGATGTGTTATAGTCTGGAGGCCACAAGCTGTACAGCCATAGAGGACATTACTGAGTGGAGGGAAACTTTTCTCAAAAATTTCACCCTTTGGGAAGGGAGCCTCACCTGGAAGTCTGTACCAAACTTGGCCTCTTAGAACTTCTCTGCTTCTTGCAGACTACTAAAACCTCAAGTGATGTTCATGGCAGAGAGAGGAGAGCAGGAAAAGGAACTTGCCCTTACTGAATGCCCTCCTGCTCATGGCTAGATTGGACCCTGGGCATTTTATGATGTCTTATTTAATCCTCCTACTGACACTTGGAGTGAAGCTACGTTAGATTTTTTTTTTTTTTTTACAAGGATGAAGAAACTAAGGTTTGAGAGACCAGTGATATTCCCAACTAGTAAGTGGCAGACCCAGGATTGAAGTACAGGGATGAAGACTTTCAGCAACAACATGTTGGCACCTCACACAAGTTTGTATGGTAGTTTAGGTCCCCAAAGGCTGAGAAGGAATAGTTCAGTATGAGAATACATCTTATACTCACGGTTCACCACCTCAGAAGTTCAAATTACCACCTTCTCAGTGAAATAAAAATCTTGCATTGGTTGGTTGTCAGGCCAGTGTTTTCCTGGCTCTATTAACCACTGCTGCCATATCCAGGGACTCCCAGGGGGGAAGTGTCATCATCCAGGACCACAATGTCCTGGCAGGTAAAGGACACACATCAGGGAATAGGGATTCGGAACTTGGAATCATGTTAGACTTCACAACTGCAGCTCCTTCACTGTGTTTTATGTGTGACTTTATTACTGTTTTCTGTTTTCTCATGGGTTTATTTCCCTTTAAGGAGTAGATATCTCATGGGTTTATTTACCTTTGAGTAGATATGAGGCTGCCTTTCAGAAATCAGGATACCTGATATTAACTCATGCCACTGCTCGTGGAATCTTTCAGAAATAACAAAAAGTTTCTGTTCACGCGTTGTATTTTTCAAGAGAAAAATAAATGTAATAAACAAGATGTGACAGGAAGATTAAATACGTGTGCATGCACCCCCCCGCCACATGCATATCAAGAGGTTTTAGATTGTCTTTGTTGTTTTAAAACAATAAAGCTGAGGAAAGAAAAACATAGGGTAGTGAGGGCAAACCTGTGCCTTTTAGATGCCTGTCTTAAGATGGACTACTAGAATGTTTTCTAGACATCATACAATGACGTCTCTCGCTGTCAGCCCCTGCTTTCCTCCCGCCATCCTCTGTCTGTGCCGCTGAAGCCTTCCACCTGCACACTGAACCTCCCGTGGTTTCTGCACAACATTGATCATGATAAGCTCCCTGTTAAGTTCATGGGCACCTCAACCTGTGAGACATGGAACTAATTTTGCTGCCCTTGACCTGATTCCGTCCCAGGCACCTGTAGGCTTTTCCGATTGCAGCCTGACCTTTGCCACCTTTCACCTCCGGAGAAAGTCCATGTTGCCAATGTCATCTAAGCTCAGACCTGTTTGCTGACGGACCGATCTGCTTAACGAATGGCTTATTTAAAATTTAACCCACTTTGGCAGTTCTTTCTGGTTCTTTCCCATCTTGTTCCTCTTCTTTGCCATCACTGGGCATCACCCCTGGACTTCTGGCTCTGTTCTGGAAGGTGGTGCCTAAGGTCTTTACAGTCCCTGAAGACCCTTTCTTACCCTTGGTCTGCTTGCTGGGGTGATATACACACTCCATAGCTTTTTCTTGTCGGATCCCATCGCCCTGTGATCTCTCCGACCCTGGGCTACTGTCCTACGAAGGAACTGGGAATTTGAAATCTGATGCTAATGTCACCACTCTCTGGACTTGCTCTGATGCAGCTCACCTACTACAGTGAATCTTCTGAATTTTGTAAACCAAGCTGTATTCATCACATCTCTGATGACTGTGCCCGGTATCTTAGGCTTCTGCTTTTCCTCCAGTGGCAGCATCGTAGGGAAGCTTCTTTCTCAACCTGTGCCCTTTCCTCCTGAGTTGCTAAAGCCGTCATAACTCATGGTTGTGTTCATCTCAAGTGTTCGCAGCCATGAATTCAGTCCCCGCCAAATCTTATTTTTCTACGTTTGCTCAGAGCTTGTATCCTGCCCATTACTATTTTCTTGTCTTTCATCGCAAAACAGGGTGAGTAGAGACTCTTTAAAGTCACATTTCAGCAGGGAGGCAGGAGTCTGTGGCTTCTGGAGGCCAGCTCACCTCCCCCAGCACAGACTGTTAAATAATTCTAGGCAGCCATGCATTCCTGCCAGAGTTCAGCAAAACATTTTTTCAGAAATCCCTGTCAGTGAAGAGGCGAGCGAGCAGCCAAATAGAAATGGGCTTGTGGCAAGGCAGCGCCGTTGTCAAAAGAAAGCGGTAAATTTAACTACGGGCCTTTTGACTCCACAATATATGCAGCTATGTCTACAGACCAAAAAAAAGAAAAAAGCCTCCAAGCACGTTCCACTGAATTTTATTAAACGTTGGATTTGGAATCAGCTCGGACTGAATCACACGTGAAGGTTTGCTCAGTGCGATCTGTAGAAACACATTATTAAAGTGCCCCCTTCCAGAATAAAACGTCGGATCCTCCTTAGCTGAGACAAAGGATGTTGGCGTCCAAGCTCAAGATTGGGAGGAAAATCCCTATTTCTGAGTGACAGATGTGGGTGTTGGTAGTATGGTCGCGTGACCCCGGGAATTCATTAAAAGCGTCAGGCGGTGTCACGAGGGCATGTTGCATTGACAGCCCCAGCAGGCAAAAACTGTGATAATTGCTTTTATTCCTCACTTACCTTTTACCTTAGCAAGGAAATACGGCCATAGATAAATAACCCGATGCTGACACATCACCAGCCCCTCTGTGAAATACGTGTGCTCTCAAGGACTGCAGGGCACTTTTCATAAGATAACCCATAGAGTTTATCCTGCTTGTTTGACTCATGTGAGCAGTGAATTCCCCTTTTCTTAACTACTGCCAGCTGTGGCGGTAACTCTTGGCTTCTTGAGAGAAAAGACAGAGTAATCGAGGGTGAACAGCAAAAGATGGTGAAAGTAGAAACAAACGGAAGAGAAAGAAGCCAGGCATGGAGAGAGAGAGAAAGAATCATGGGTTTTAGAGGCAGACATGCATGGATTCAATGTCTACCAAAGTTCTTGCTGGTGGAAGGGAATAGCGATACTTTTTACTATTTTTAAAAAATTATAATTTATTATAGAGATGTGGGGTACAATTCAGGGTTAGGTATATAAACATTGATCATGCAGGTACCCTTGTTGTGAGGTATGCCCCTCCCTCCCCTAGCAGTTTCCCTCAACTGCCAGTCCCACCCCTCCTCCCCTGACAGTTTCCCACTACTGCCAATCGCTTTCTTATAGCATTATAATTGTTCAAGGTTCGTTTAAGAGTGAGAACATATGGAACTCCTGTTCTTTGTTTCTGTGATAAATCACTGAGTATGATCGACTCCAAATCCATTCAAGTTGCTGAAAAGTCCATATATATTTGTCCTTTACGGGTGCATAATATTCCATTGTGTATATGTACCACATTTTTTTTTATCCAGTCCAGCTTTGATGGGCAACACGGTTAGTTCCATGCTTTTTCTATTGTGAATAGAGCTGCAACAAACATACATGTGTAGGTATCTTTTTCGTAGAATAATTTGAGTTCCCCTATATTCCCCATAGGGGAATTGCTGGCTCATATGGAAGGTCAATTTCTAGTTCTTTCAGAAATCGCCACAATCTCTTCCAAAGAGGCTGCGCTAGTTTGCGTTCTCACCAGCAGCGTAGAAGCCTTCCTCTTTCTCGCATCCTCTCCAGAATCTGTTGCTGTTTGTTTTATTAATGAAGGCTATTCTTACTGGGGTTAGGTGGTATCTCAGTGTGGCTTTGATTTGTATTTCTATGATGATGAGTGAGCCTGAGCATTTTTTTCATGTGTCTGTTGGCTGCCCCTATATCTTCTTTTGACAGGTGTCTAGTCATGTCTTTTGCTCACTTTTTAATGGGTCTGTTTTTTTTTTTTTCCCTTTCAGCGTGTTTGAGTTCCTCATAGATCCTGGATGTTAGGTCTTTGTCAGATATACCATTGGGAGACTTTTTTTTCCCTTTTAGTGGGCTGTCACCCTGCTCTCTTGATGGTTTCTTTTGCTTTGCAGAAGCTTGTTAGTTTGGTGAGGTCCCACTTGTCTATCTTATTTCTTAAGGTATGGGCGTTTAGAATTCTGAGTAGGAATTGGTTCCCAGTTCCAATTTCCTTAAGGGTGTCTCCTGCGTTTTCTAAGATTCTTGCTGTTTGAGGTTTTACGTTTAGGTCTTTGATCCATTCAGAATTATTTTTTGTGTATGGGGATAGGTAAGGGTCCTGTTTCAATCTTCTGCATGTGGTCAGCCAGTTTTCCCAGCACCATTTACTGAATAGGTTCTCCTCTGCCCAGTGGTTGTTGTTGGAGGCTTTGTCAAAGATGAGTTGGTTGAGGAATTGAGGCTTTGCTTCCAGAATCTCTATTCTGTTCCATTGGTCTATGTACCTGTTCTTGTACCAATACCAGGCTGTTTTGATTACTGTAGCCTTATAGTAAAGTTTGAAGTCAGGAAGTGTGATTCCTCTTGCTTTGTTTCTTTTGCTAAGTATTGTTTTGGCTATTCATGGTCATTTGTGTTTCCATATGAATTCCTGTATTGTCATTTCCAGGTCTGAGAAGAATGATGTTGGTAACTTAATGGGTATTGCGGTGAATCTGTAGATTGCCTTTAGTAGGATGGACATCTTAACAATGTTGATTCTTCCTATCCATGAGCATGGAATATTTTTCCATTTGTTTGTGTCTTCTTGGATTTCTTTGAGCAGTGTTTTGTAATTCTCATTTCTTTGGTTAGGAAGATGCCGAGGCATTTCATTTTTTTGGTGGCTACTGTGAATGGGATTGTGTTTTATTTGGGTTTCTACCTGCTTGTTGTTGGTGTACTTTTTACTTTTAAATACTCTTGCTGTTAGCTGCAAAGCACACAGAATTCAGAAGAATGTGTAAAATAAATAGTCCTCACTGTGGCTTGAGCTGTACCTTTCTGTTTATGAGGCATCTTCGAGGAACTTGGGCTTCCCAAGTGGATTTTCTAGTCCGTTCAGTTTTTTGTCTTTGCTCCAAGTGGCTTTCTAGTCTGTTCAGTTTTTCGACTTTTTCTCCAAGCTTGGTAACTCCACCATCACCACACTCTGGGCGACTCGATCCATGTGATAGCCTCTGTGCTTTCTTTCATTCCTCTGCTCTTCTAGGGGCCCCTGCCCCCTGCTTCAATTCCAGTTTATTTCCAGTTACTTCCAGTCTTTTTGAGCTGTAAATGAAGGGAAAGTAGAGAATATTCAGGACAACTTTGGCTTTTGTGGGCAGCTCATTTGCAAGATAATTTTACCTTCAATCCTGCCAAGGTGCATCTTCTTTCAGGCTGTTCTTGTGCATTATTAGGCTGAGAGGTTTTGAGGTCATGTCTGAAAGTGACCTCGCCTTTCCCCTTATTTGAGATGTAGGAGGTAACTGCCTCTTTGTTAATCTTAGCTTTGTTGCAAACTATCTCTTAGTAAGAGAGAATGTGTTTACAGCAGGTTTTGAAAGAGCGTGGCAATGGGAAAAAAACCCTTAGTTCTTTCCATTTTATTACAAGCACATATTAATACTTGTTTTAAAAAAAGAAAATAAAATTTGAAAGACTAAAATGTTTAGAATTTAATGCATATGTAATAAACGGTGACTTCTAGTATTCAAGGCTATACTATTGAAAAGGGCCTGATATCTGACAGGGATACATTGGATTCCTTTGTCATTATAATTAAATGTTACACTTGAATAAGAGGACATTTTTACAAAGAGGATTACGTGGCAAGTGAATTCTGGAACAAAATAATTTATCGGGGGGCGGGGGGGGGATGCTTTTGCATCTGAGATCTGCAACTTTGGAATCAGGTTAACAGAAGGCAGAACTGAATTTTTTTGACCTTGGCCTTTTGACCAGACGTCATACACAGAAAAATGAACAATTAAGGATGTGGTTTTATTCAAGCTGGTACAATAAGAATAACTTTTATAATGAGGAACAATCAAGAAAATGAATGACTGAGGTCTCATGGAGACAAGTAAGTAAACAAAGGAATCTTGAGGAAAAACGTGGAGATAGGTTTCTCCTGAGTGATTGAAAAGGTTTGAGTTGGGTTTTACTGGGATGATTCCAGCACGGGGTAATCTTTTGTAGTTAGCTGGTTAGCTGATGAACTTGTTAGCCTTTCCTGGAACACAAAGAGGTTAAAGGAGATTTCCCTGATTTCTTGGAGTGAGGAGCTCAAACAAGGTTCAAAGTTGTCCGTTTCTTTTTTTTTCATTTAGTGTTGATCAGAAATCTCCTGAGTGAGTTAAAACAGGGTGTAAAACACCATTTATATAGGAGGTATGTTAGAGTCACTTTGGAAAAGCCAGGTGAAGCATCTCTGGAGAAGTGTTGGTACAAGTCCGTTATTTTAGTGAGTTCAGTCATCTGTGAAATGCCTAAAATAAAAAAAGCACATTCATATTACAGATTTTGTTAAAGAGCAAGGAGTTGAACTCTGAAGTAACCATTCCAGAGAATTCCAAGCCTTGGTGGAAGAAATCTTTCAGTCATGCAGCACAGATCACTGAGTTTCTTCCAGTTCCCTAGCTGGAATGTCCACACTTTCAGTGAAACTGTCCACAGTCTTGAGCCTCGTTCTGTAATGACATGCATGATCAGAGCATTCCACTGAACCTTCCTAGTGCCCCAGCTCATAATTTGGCAGGGATAAATCCTGTCCTTACATGGCCTGCTGCAGTGGTGAGGTCGTCCATGCCATTGAGCTTCTGCTCTCAAGTCTTCTCCAGATCCCAAGAGAAGGGAACAGTTAGAAGGGACCGTAGACTCCTGATGGGGACCTGGGCATTGAGGTTTTAGTTGTTAGTGACATCCAGCAAGGCGGGAGGGAGAAAAATGGAAAAAGTTACTTTGGAGATTGAAGCCAGGTATTGAAAGAAAAGAACTGAGAGTCTGGTAAAGATGAACAACTTGGAGGTGGGTGTGCAAATTGTCTTTTTCAAAAGTTGAGGAAGGATGAGGAAATCAATGAGATCTCTCTCTCCCAGGCAAGACACGAAGATTCACTGAAACTCCGAATTCCTCCATAACTTTTCCTTGTAAATAAAGTGAAATATTTGAAAATATCTAATTTTTTTTGTATTTTTAGAGGATATTTACTATTGTTTATCACGTATACTTCATGAACGTGTGCAAACTGACCTACGATGTTCTGCTATTGCGTGCGAGTAGTTTGGTGAATGGATTAAATTTGTAGGGATTTCATAACAAATGTCAAATGTTGCCAAAGAAAAGGACTGCGTTGCCTAATTTTGTCTTAGGAGGTTATAAAAGTGAAGTTTTAAGAGAAGAGAAAATAATAGGGTCTCTGAACCAAACCGGAGTCCTCCTGCATGGCGCGGGAGGAAAAGGCATTTATTTTATTTTATTTTATTTTTGAATTGGAGTCTCACTCTGTCGCCCAGGCTGGAGTGCAGTGGCATGCTCCCCACCACCGCAGCCTCAACCTTCTGGGTTCAGGCGATCCTTTCACCTCAGCCTTCCAAGTAGCTTGAGCTACAGGCATGCGTTACCTCACTCGGCTTATTTTTTGAGTTATTGTAGAGACGAGGTCTCACCAAGTTGCGCAGGCTGGTCTCGAACCCCTGGGCTCAGGCAATCCTCTCTCCTTAGCCTCCTTACTTGGAAGGCTGAGGCAGAAGGATCGCCTGAACCCAGAAGGTCGAGGCTGCGGTGGCGGGGAGCATGCCACTGCACTCCAGCCTGGGCGATAGAGTGAGACTCCAATTCAAAAATAAAATAAAATAAGTGCTGGGATGACAGGCTGAGCCACCATGCCTGGCCAGAAAAGGCATTTATTGGGTGGTACCAAACAAGGAGGACAGCTGATGCTGAAGAACTGAACTCTCCAATGATCGCCCAAGCAAGGATTTGTAGTGGCAGGGGCCATTTCAGGAAAGCAGAAGTTGTAGGCAAAATCCGAAACCAATATATGGAAGTTTTGTATTGGTTTGGCTCACCGGTATGACTCCCTCTTGGCCTCTCAGGAAGAAACTTGCAACAAACAGTGGCAGTCAGAGTCTATGTCAGTTCTCCCCATCTGAGGTCTGTGTGATAATGGCCTGAATTTTCCATCTGGTGGGGATTTCCAAACCAAAACACCTTGAGACTCTGACTTCTGACTTGCTTGGAGACTGTTGTCACTCTCTTCTTGCTATTGGGTTGCGCATTTTTTTTTTCTTTTTGAGTTGGAGTCTCACTCGGTCGCCCAGACTGGAGTGCAGTGGC
>NW_007252203.1:163510-212000 GCF_000164805.1 Carlito syrichta | reverse complement strand
CCTTTTCTTATAGTATGACGATAGTTGTTCAAGGTCCACTTATGAGTGAGAACATGTGATGCTCAGATCTTTGTTTCTGTGAGAGATCACTCAATATTATAATCTCTAATTCCATCCAGGTTGCTGCAAAATTCACGATTTTGTTCGTTTTTATGGCTGCGTCATATTCCATTGTGTATATGTACCACATTTTAAAAGTCCAGTCCTCTTTTGATGAACTCAAATCACTCTATCAAAAAGATCCCTGCACACGTATGTTTATCATAGCCTTGTTCACAATAGCAAGATCATGGAACCAACTATGCTCATTTGCTTTTCAAGGCCAGTTTGGTGCCTGGAATTTCTCTTGGAGAGACTCAAGATTTCTCCTGTGATTGAGGCACCCAGCAGATCCTGAAGAGGGGTCCCTGTTCCATCTCAATAGAATTCAGAGTTTAAACTCACTGTTGTCTGTGTCCCCCACAGATGCACATATGTATACATTTATAGGAACAACACACAAACACACACACACAGACACACAAAATACATTTATAAGCTATTAAACAACAGTTTTTTAACCTGAATGTTAGTATTGTCAATTTTTTGTATTTTTTAATCTTTGTACCATAATATTTTCTAAATAAACATGTATTATTATTTTAAAAAGTTTACATAGAAGAAATAACTAAATAGCCAAAGCAAAATAGATCTCATTAATAATGACAATTAACTAAAGTTGAAGATTCACATGAAGACCATACTAACAAAGAGAAATAGATCAAATTTTAAAAAATAAAATACAATCACATGGTAAACCTTCCAGAATGCTATTTAGTTAATAATGGGTGAGAATAGTGTTTAACTTGTTTCAGAACAAGAAACAGCAGTGGATAATTTTCTAAACCTCCTAAAAATAATAAAATAAAAATAAATTAATAGATAATAAATAAATATTAAAAGATATAATATTTTTTCAATTCTTATATTAACACAAAGAGCTTGCTTTTTACTATTAAAGTAATCCTATGTTAATCTATCATCAAAACGCCACAGACTTTGATACTGACTGCTGGTATTTGCTGAAATAATCATTTTTGATTCTTTGGATTAAATGTAGGTCTCCATGTGTTTTCAAGTACTGAAAGATGATATGGTATGGCATCCCAAAATATGCCACTTTGGCATAAGGACTATTTGGAGCTGAAGGCAATTCAGAAGAGGCAGAATTATCTAAAAGCAGGACAATCATTTACAAAAGGTGCCCCTTATCTCTTGTCTCTGTACCAGAGGAGGAAGGTTGATCACTCAGGACTGCGGTAGACTTATCAGACTGAAGATAGCACTAGAGAAATGTGCATAACAAACTTTACTAACTGGTCTTCATTTAGTTTTCCATTTATTTACCTCCCTACAACTTGTTGCCCCTGGACACTCTTGTTGCCCCTGGACGCCCCTTTGTTCTGTCATCTCTCCACAAATATGTTCTTTGTTGGAGATGCTAGAGGAGCTGAGATTGTAAAACACTTTTTGTTTGTTTTGAGTTGGGGGTCTCACTCGGTTCCCCAGGCGGGTGGGTAGAGGCATGATCACAGCTTGCCACAGCCTCCTGTGCTTGGGCAATTCTTCTTCTCCAGACTCCCAAGTAGCTGGGACTAAAGTGTGTGCCACCCACTGGGCTAATGTTTTATTTTTATTCTTTTGTAGGCACAAGGGCTCACTGTGTTGCCCAGGATGGTCTTTAACTTCTGGGCTTTAGTGGTCTTCCCACCACACCCTCCCCAAATACTGACATTATTGGCATGAGCCATCATGCTCAGATATAAACTTCCTTAAGTGTTACTTTCTCCCTGAGTTCTTTCCATGTATGTATGAGATATACATGTTAACAAGCTTATTTATTTTTCTCTTGCTAATCTGCTTTTTTACATGGATCCCAGCTGAGAACTTAGAAGGGCAGAAGGAAATTATTTTTTCTCTCTTGCGAGTTGGACATGTGAAAAAGAAATTTTTAAAATTTGCCATTTTTATATCAGTAAATTTCATGTTCTTATAAAGCCAAATTTATCAGGGGAGAGAAAAATCTCTTTTAATAAAAGGAGACTAATGCAAATTCTCTAGAACTGAGAATAAACTATTCCCAGAAACAACACAGTAACTAATAAAATATATCTTTAATATTAAAATGTCAGGGTGAAGCAAGATTAGATTAAATGTGTAATGAGAATTATCTTTAAAAAACATCAGAAACATCTAAAAGCACTGTCAGCTTTGCATATGACATACAATATTTGCCTTAAAAATGAAAATCATATTCAGATGAGTCATTTGGCGTTGGGGAAAGCTTCTGTGTGAAGATTCTAACAATACACTTCTGTCTCTGAAAAAGGGAACAAAAGTCAGTTCCAACACTGTAATGTAAGGACTACCATGCTCTTTTGAGAAACTTAATAGTAAAAATGTAATATTGTTATGGAGGTGAGAACGATGGCCACTAGAATGTCACTGGGCTGACCCACCAAGGCTCCTGAGGGCTTTCTCTGTCACACTCTGCCTTGTCTGTGAGTCTCAACTCTCCCATCTTGAATGTTGGGGCCCTCGAGGATGTTTTGAAACAAACTGACAGCGTTTAGTTGGGGCTTAGTTCATCAGTTGGAATACTATAAATCTTGGGCGCAGTCTCTGTCATCTGTCCTAAATGATCCCTAGAAAATATCAAAGAGCTGTTGACAGTGGCACTCTCAGACACCAGCAAGAGGGCAGCTGTGTGGCTAAGTGCTAGCGTGGCATGGGGCTGGAAATTTGGTTTGGCTGCCAATCTAGTCTGTAGTTGCTGTGGCATAAACTCCATTCCTGACTTTCCACTGGGCCATCTACATGGGTTCTTAATGGCCTCATTTGGAAGCTTTAAAAAATGGACTCTTTCTCTCTCTCTCTTTACAATAACATTTCTAATTCTTCTCTAGATAATGTGACCAGATTCCTGACTAGAAGAAGGATCACAGTGAAGACCTTTCTTCAAAACATTTGAAGATGTATGCTTTAAGAGATTATTAAGCCACAAGGAAGACATTTTTGTCATTTGTTGAATGCCTAGTAAATACTAGGTATTTGGATATATTAAATGTGAATCATCAAAGGAAAGCTTCAGTATCACTGAATATCTATACATGAGGAAATAAATATTTAAGAAGATTGAGGGAAAAAACGGTCCTGGTCTTCAGAGAACTCCCTCTTCAGAAACAACCGCAAAAGGGGAAGAAAGGATGGTGGTGCTCAAATATGAAATCTCCAGGATAGAGTATTTTCTGTGTTCCATCAATGAATACATTTTTACCTTCAACACAGCTCTGGGCTCTCAAATTTTTCTTCAGATTAGTAAAGACCACCAACCCCCAATGTTATCTGTGTTTTTCTTTTCAGTGCAAATCAATTTGCCAGAAACTTCTGAAAAATATATTTAAGGTTAGATAAGAGACTACTTTATATAACTCTCCAATCTTTCACTACAGAAAACATGGCATCTTTGAGAAACTCAGTGAACACAATAAGGTACTTTCAGGGTTTCCAAGAATGGCAAAGAAAAAATCCTAACCTCATACCCATAACAGCATCTTATATCTTACACAAATTGATATAGGATGGTGTAAAAAAACTACCAGTGAACTCAGGCAACATCTGCGTATATTTCAAAATAGTTCTTCAATATCACTAACAACTGGTCAACCTGACTTTTCTTAAACACATTCAAATGTAAATCCTTCACCCTAGTCTTAGAGACTTGGGTTCAAATAAAAAGGATCAATCCTCAGCACTATCACTTACTAAATATATGAATTTGCAGCAAGACATTGACCTTTCAGAGCCACAATTTTTTCATAAGAGAAAGAACGTAATACTTTCCTTGTAGGATTATTGTGAAGATTAAATGAATTTAAGAAGAAAGTAAACTTTAAACATTTCAACTCTGTTGTACTTTGTAGATGGCATATATAAAAGCATGTAGTACATAATAGTGGCTATCAAAGTAGGGTTTCTATAAAAGATTTGAGTACAAGTAGTTTCTTTGTGAGGTCACCCAGAAACACAAGGAAGAAAATAAGATTGAAAAGGAGAGAAATTCAGCGAAGTGTGTTATTGGACAGACTTCCACAGTGGGCGAAAGATGTTCGATTATGCTGGACCACTCTGGGAAATGATATGAATTATTTCTGAGTGATGCTGCATTCCAAGGGTACAGGAAATCGGCGCCTATCTCTAATTGCATAAGGCATACTCTCAGACACTTTAGTATCATGACACTCCTGCCCTGCCTTGTGGAGAGAGAGCAACAGTCGATTGCAGTAAGATGCTGTTGATGTGTTTCCACAGTGTTTCCTACAGATGGTTAATTAAGTTAAGTTCTTATTTAGAAACATATTTGATAGTGAATTTCCAAAACCAAAGACACAAAAAAGATAATAACAATTTATATATTAATGCTACGATATGCTGTGATATTTTTGGATTTTCTGAATCTTATGCAAAGGTAATAACATGACTTGGCCTTCCCACAAATTATCTTTCTAAATGAGTGTTGCTCTTGCCAGGATGTTGAATACTGTCTCAATGGAACTGAAGTCTGCATGATGACTTGGTTTTGGGCAATCATTTATTTTTGCCCCAAAATAACATGAGTTTAACACTTTGTGTTATTATGACAGATAAAAGGTTCTGCTTCAGTTTGGGTATGATTGAAGCAATGCAAAGAAAATCTTAGTTTGCAACCTTCTTTTTACTTGAATTATGCCATTTTCTCAGAAGTATGTGAAATTTTAACTGAGCTTCTGTATAATGTATTTTGCTGAAAGCAACCTTTTTTTCCTTTTTGAGACAGAGTCCTTCTCTGTCATCCAGACTGGAGTGCAGGGGCATGATCATAGCTCACTGTCACCTTCGACTCCTGGGCTCAAGTAATCCTCTTGCCTTAGCCTTCTGAGTAGCTAGGACTACCTAGTAGCTAGGACTATACTACGCATGCCACAACACACAGTTGATTAAAAACAACACAAATCAAAACTTTTGTAGAGACAGAGTCTTGCTCTGTTGTCCAGGCTGATCTCAAACTCATGGCCTCTACCAGTCCTCCCACCTCAGTCTCCCAAAGCCCTTAGATTATGGGAGAAGCAGCCATGTCCAGCCAACATCTTGATCATTTCTTGAGAGGGGCGCTTAAGTGAAATATTTTTTGGTCTCTGGTTCCACCCCTGCAGTCAGTGCTCTCTTGAGAGGGGCCAAGGAAGA
The DNA here is from genome assembly GCF_000164805.1 of Carlito syrichta. Classification (NCBI taxonomy): domain Eukaryota; kingdom Metazoa; phylum Chordata; class Mammalia; order Primates; family Tarsiidae; genus Carlito; species Carlito syrichta. The sequence continues at coordinate 206,738 of NW_007252203.1, read as the reverse complement.
GGATATACTCTTACCTATACTTAGCCTGTTGATACATTGGATGGGATAGGTTCTGCCCTAGTAAGGAGGCTACTCTACAATGCTGTTAACAATTCACAGGGTGAGTTTAGTTCTGGGGTAGGGTATTAGCAAGCCAGGGTCATTACTGTAGCTTTATCAGAAATACGGTTACTGTTTTTACCTCTGCCAGAATCTTAACTTGTTCTGAACTCAGACCAGAAACAAAGGAGTGGGGGATTGTTTATAAAAACCTTCAAACATCAATCCACAGCATTTTATTTAATGCCTCAACCATTGTTATGACTTACATGTTTATTACCTTCTTCTGACAGACACAGAAACTAAGGGCTTGAAAGGTTAAGTAACTTCCAAATTCCCAAAATAATAGTCATAAATATAAGAGCTATTAGGTTTCTCTGTGCATATTACTGAAGAAACCCTATGCCATTTTTATAATTTAGTTCTACCTTTTTTATTATAATTCATGATTTAAAGATAAATGTTTTTAATAATACTTAGTAACAGACTGATTCTACAGTAACCTAAGAGCTACAGCTCAGTAGATTTCTTTTTTTGTGGTATATTCTCTAAACCTGAATTTAAGTGCCCTGAGACATAGATAAAAAGAGGTTTATATTTCATATAATAGATAACATACATAGGACACATGTACTGCTTATAATAAATTTGTGAAATTCATCACAGGGACATCCAAGCCTGTTAAGACCTACTAAATATAACTTTAAAGTAATGCTAATTCAAAGAAGGGAGAAAAAGTATGCATCATCCTTCGACAATTTGATAGCCTGTGATATGTGTAACCAATTGTTCTTATTTACATTAATTTGCATTGTGAAAAGCAATTTTACAGTTTCAGTCAGACTTAATAGGCAATTTGCAGCTGAGTGCCTAATGGCATAGTTACTTAAGCCTGCCCTAGGGGGGCTTTCTAGAACTGATATGAGCCTAAACCTTTTAGATGTTCAATTGAACATCTTAAAAAGTCAAAAAGTCTTTAGCTATTAGACCCAGTTTGCGTTTGCATTGTCATATTGAGTGCAGCTGCTGAAGATATCCTTGCATTCCAGGACTATTTCTCTCTGTAGGCGCGAGATTAGAGTCTACAAAATATTGGAGCGAACACCAGATGATATTTTCTTCAAGACGTGATTTAAAACAATACAGACTCCAGATAGGTCATAAGTGTAGATGATATGCCTTTGGCTCATAAGACTTGAAACACCGAAACATCATTTTTTCAAGATAAGGCAATGGTAATATGCCTAAAATTATATTTCCTTTCAGACTCAAGAAAATAAGACTTTTGTTGAAATAGCTTCTCATGTTTCCACCCCTTTCTCATATGCAAAGTGTTTTTTCCCATACCTTATCTCATTTAGTCATTTCTATGTTTTCTTTTAGGATTATTGCCTCCTTTGCTCTCAGCGAGCCTAGCATACCTCCTGACACATAGTAGGCAATCAACAAATATTTCCGAATGTTTTGAAATACCGAGAGAGCAGATATCACACCAAGGAAATGTCTCAAAGAATAGGAAAGGTAGTTGAATATTGACTGTATTTGCACTGCATGATAGTAAATCCATGTACTTTTTGTTCAACGGGAAAGGTCATCTTCACTCGAGGAGAACACACCCTACTCCCTCTGAAGTTAAGGGTGCCAGGATGGTGCAAACAAAGAAGACCGTCACGGGCTTTCTGTGCTCAGCTTCTCTGAGGAGAGCAAAAGGTGAGAACTAGGTAAAACTAGTACTATATTTTTAAACACTGTAGAAGCCTACTACTATTTTCAGAAAACTCTTTTCAAAGGGCTAGGCGACTTGCATTGGCTTTCTCTACTTTGCACTGTTTCATTCAGAATCCAGGTGAAAGAGAGGAGAAAAACCCATGCTTGAGAAGAGTTGGCTAGCAAAAATCTTAAAGATGTTGCAGAGAACAGATGCTCTCTCGTCTGTACTTCTCCATGTTTTTTGCAGAGTTTATTCTTTAGAGAACGCAGAGCCGTGGACTGGCCTCTGGCTGCACAGCTCCAAGAAAACGTGAACCATGTCAGACAGTGAGCAGCACATGCTGCGTGGCGTGCTCAGACACGTGCCTTTGGGCCTATGGAGGTAACGGAGACAAGTGTTTTGGCAAAAGTTGGCACAGATGTCATGATTCTACCAAGTCAGGAGGATGAGTGTGTGGAGTGAAACAGTATATGGCATTAGAACAATGGTCTGGCCTTGAAGGTTTGGGTACGATCTTCCACTCTGCCACCATGAAGAAGTTGGTCTTAAGAAAGCCAAATGAGGATATTAGCGTCCATGTGGGCTGATGTGTGAGGACTAAATGAGATATATGTTCCAGCACTTGCTGAACAACTAAAAGCAAGACAGGTTTTTCTAGTAACCAGACATCGCCTTGTGTATAATCTATGTTCAGTAAATACTTGTTTAATGATAAATAATTGAAAGGACAGAAAAAGGGGAATTTTTCTCTTCTTGTGCTTTACATAAATACACACAGGTCACCGTGGCCCCAGAAGTTTGTAAGATCTTAGTTTAGAGGGTAAGGCTTATATCAGTCGGGTTAGAATGATAACTTGGAGAGCAGGTGGAAGTTCCCTTGGGAATAGTGCTGGAATAGTCCTCAAGACATGTGTTGATTGTAGTTTTATACTGAAACAGACTTTTTATAAGCAATCCAGGCCAGGTGCAGTGACTCATGCTTGTCATCTCAGCACTTTGGGAGACCAAGTTAGGAGGATTGCTTGAGCCCAGGAGTTTGAGACCATCTTGGGCAACATAGCTAGACTTCGTCTCCACAAGAAAATCAAAATTAGACAGGCATTGTGGCGCATGTTGTAGTCCCAGCTACTCAGGAGTCTGCAGCAGAAAGATGTCAGAACCCAGGAGATGGAGGTTGCAGCAAGCTGTGATCGTGCCACTACACTCCAGTCTGGGTGAAAGAGTGAGATCCCGACTCAAGAAATACATAAAAATCAAAACAATTCACTACTTCCTTTTATAGTTGCACATCATGTTTAGCTAGAAGAAATCTAGAAATCAATTTATCTGTTTATATCTATCATCTATCTACCTGTCCATTTATCTACCTGTTGGTCTAACTACCTATCTATCAATCTATCTATCTATCTATCTATCTATCTATCTATCTATCTATCTATCTATCTATCTAATCTATCATCTCTGTATATAATTTTTTTTTTTTTGAGTTGAAGTCTCACTCTGTGGCCCAGACTGGAGTGCAGTGGCCGCTCCTCACCACCGCAGCCTCGACCTGCTGGGTTCCGGCGATCCTTCCGCCTCAGCCTTCCAAGTAGCTGGAACTATAGGCGCGTGCTATCACGCCTGGCTAATTTTTGATTTACTGTAGAGCTGAGGTCTTGCCAAGTTGCCCAGGCGGGTCTCGAACCCACAGGCTCAGGCCATCCACTCACCTCGGCCTCCCAAAGCGTGGGATGACAGGCTGAGTCACCGAGCCCGGCTCTCCGTATATAATTTTAAAATGGAGACTGCTAATTCATCAAGAGAACTATGAACAAAGGGTTTCCGTTTTTTTCCAAATAATATTTATGGAAATAAGTTTCTGTTAGCCCGTAGGAGTGTTACATGTGTCTGTGGCGTGGAGCCTTGGCCTTGCGTCTGCCGCTGGAGTTGCCCTTGGCACTTATTTGTAGCCCGTAGGAGTCTGGGATAAGCCCTAGGGCCTGCCTCTTCAAGGACCAGCATGACTTCTGGCGATGGCATTTCTCCCAAGTCCTAGGTGTTCACAGTCCGCCCGAGCATGTCAGCTTCCTTGTGTTTTTGAAACGGTTGTTTCTGAATATAATGACTGTTCTCATTCTTCCAAATGCAGCAATGACACAAGTGGGGTTTGGATGAGGGTAGCATTGCTGGAGTCCCCTCAGTCAGTATTTTGGGCAGAGGGCCTTGGACTTGTCCCTGCCATTATGGGTTTGAATTCAGCGAGGGCCCTGTCATTGCTCCGATGCCAATTTCATCATCCATAGAATATGCTCGAAGTAGATACACGGTACCTGATATTTAATACACATCAGCTTTACTCTTTATTCGGGGCAAAGGAGTTTTAGAAAGAAGCAGAAATAGTCTAAAGTATGTTGAATATTACAAACAACATAATGAATTAAAAAGCAAAGTTTTCCAAATAGTCTTCTTGGAAGAAGTTCTTCTCTTGTTTATTCACATGTCATCTTTAAATTAGAAGGTTTAATGAAATCAAAGAATTTGTATGATTCTTTCCACATCAGTCACATCAGCTGACCTGTTGAATCTTCCAGACCTACTGAGTCAAGGACTGCTTTTCAACAAGATTCCTAAGGGGCCCTGTGTCCAGTCAAGTCAACTGACCCCTGCTGTAGACCAACTCTCTTACTTAGCAGGTAAGAAACTGAGACCTGGAGACCTTAAACCACAGCCTGAAGATCATGGCCAGCTGGTGCCAGAACGACCGCCAGCCAGGTCGGGTGTGCTTTCCTGTTAACAGTCTGGTGGGCATGTCTTTTTTCCTTGCAGGGCTCCATGGGCCTGTTGAAGCTATTGTATAAGGCAATGACTGTAGTGACAGCACAGAGACAAGTTAATTCTGAGAAGCAGAAGTGAGGGTTTTGCCAGTCCAATCAGCCAAGGCACCTGGCTTCTCAGGGAATGAGTATTGAGTGCGAACAATATGCAACAGAAAGATTTAAGGAGAGTGTGAACGGCTGCCAGGTAAAACCATCATGCATGTGGCGTTCCACACAGAGCTTCCTCCATTGCGTGAAGAAATGGCAAGCCTCTCAAAGAGGTTTGCAGTTGTCGGCGGCGCTTGGCCTGCCTGATATTCCTGTTTGCGGTGCATTTCAGGAAGAGGAACAGGGGATTTCAGTCTGTGCCTGCCGAGCTGAACCCTCCTCTCTGTGGACTGCTTGCTTTAAATGCCTTAATAAGATGGAATCAAGGATGTCATTCCTCTTTTTAAAATGCTGATATCCATAGAGAGATGTAAATCTAATATTTTGACATATTGAAATTAACAGCTACAATGGTTATTTGCATATGACGATTTCATGTCCTGGGACCTTTTTAAAAGCTCAGAGTATTTCCTGAATAGAATTGGAAACCAGAGGAAACAGGATTTGGGATCTAGATGAGTGTGTCTCTTTGCTTTATTGCTTCTCACTATAGAATGCAAATCTTTACTGATTGAAAATAATTTTGCATTTATAATTTATTCATTTTTTTTATTTCACAGGTTTTCTCCAAAGAATTTTAGGCAGTTTTCAGGGATAAATTCTTCAGAAGACAATAAATTAATGATTAAATGATTGGGTTCACAAATTTAAAAAAGGTGGCAATATAAAGAAAAATGGGTCAAGCATTAAAATATATACCTTATAGTGTTGTACATTTAATAGATTTGAAGACTAATTTGAGTAATTTAGCTACTTGTACCTGAAAAAAATATAATTGATAAGAGGATTTATGGTGTCTGTAGCAAACAAGTTGTTCTAAGCTCAAAACAACATTTTCAGATCCTATGGCTAGAATAGTGTGCAATTATTTCCTGTAATGAAATCACTTTGAGATCAAGTGTTTTGTCTCATTTTATAGAACTTTCTAAATAGGTGGGTTTCACATAATGAATCTTCATATTTTAACTCACCATAAAATAAAATAAAAAACTTAGATGTGAGTTTGATCCACAAAAATGAATGCTGTGTCTCAGAAAATATTACAACAATCACAGAAGTGCTGGGAATTTTGATTGACGTAAGTAAGATTTTCACTACCAAACATTGAAAAGGTCAGTTATTCTACAAATTGGCTATGAGGAGCTGCCCCATGGCTAGCCCTCTACATAGCAGGGACAGACATGCAGAAGACACATGGTTGTGAACAAAACACCATCCACGAAGTCACCGGCCTCACCTCCAGGGCAAAGTGAGCCTACGTTCTTCAGGGTACTTAGGTGACATGTAGCCATTAATTAACTAGTTGGCTTTCACATGCTGTCAATTAATCTTTAAAACCATTACGGCCTGGCATGGCACTGGAGGAAAGCAATCACAGTCATCTTTCAAACTGGGCAACAAAGATTATTCTACTAATTAGTTTCTTCTCTTTGCTGAAAGCAATTGAAGTCTAGGTTGGCATAAGCAAAGGCAACTTTCAGCAATTCTCCAAGGGCCTCCCTTTCTCTTTCACATTTTTTTTTGTTCTTTGATCTTTTCTTAAATCCCCTTTTTAAGTTTCTAGTGCAAAACATGGTCATTGTTTCTTCATCTGAAAAAGAATTTAAGATCACCAGAGATTCCTATTGAAAAGTATATGGACACTCTCAACCTCCTGAAGCGTTACAGACAATTCTTTGGTGTATGCCCATCTTCGACTTCATTCTATAAATGTTCATTGCATGACGACTGTGTGTAAAACACGAAGGAAAATGTAGACAGATGTGGTCACTGCCCTCAACTTAGTTTCTAGCTGAGGAGATGAACGTGAAACTAGTGATGCCTTAACTATATGCATCGTGCGTGGAATGAGGGTACAGGGTAAGGAGCCACAGGGTGTGTGGCATGAGCAGGGTCAGCCTTCCAGAGGAAGCAGAGTTTGAACTGAGTTCTGACAGGTGAGTATGATCGGCGGTGGCAAGGGCTGTGTCAGGGAACTGTGGAGAGAGAAGAGTCTGGCGGGAGTGTCCCATGAAGCAGCATCTCCGAGAGCCCTGAGCATTTCCTGTTAAGGCCTGAAGGAAGGCCAGGTAGGCTGCGGCCATGGTGCTATAAAAATGGAAAGAAATTCAGGTGGAATGACAGCACAGGCTTTTCTGATTTCCCTGCTTGCAGGTGACACCTGGTGCGACTTCTTGGCCCCCAAACCACCTGAGCCGGTTCCCATGAAGGAATTTCTCTTGCATCCATCCACACGCATGCCATTGGATCTGCCCTGATGAACACTGCTGTCCTATACATCTTATGGCTGCTCTCTGAATTTCCCCAAACCTTTTTTTCCTCTCACTCTACACGGAGCATCATTAGTCATTGCAAGATTATAATTAGAGAAATAGTATCTGCCTCGAGGAACATAAAGTACACTTGGCTCAGTAAAAAGCATGGGAAGTGCCCCACTTAATACAACATGTTCTGTCTCTGCAAATGTAGCAATTGTGGGGGCAGATACAGAAATAAAGAATCAAAAGGTCTGTCCTGCTTTCAATAATGAGAGCCAATGTAACAGCCTGTAAAATCTCAGTGAACAAGATGAGGCAGAGAGAAAGCTAATCAATTTTATCAAGGGGTCTGTAGGGACCTTGCTCTGTCCAAGATGAGCAAGATTAGCTCTTCAGTCGTCGAGATCTGGAATCTGTGCATTCCGGCCACCCAGCCACGCTGCCCACTCACGCCTAAGATGTTCTGGAACTGGTCCTGAGCTGGCAGAGGGCTCATGCAGCCCTCCGATGCCTGCCATTTAAGACACAGCAGCACAGAGTTGTACTCTCATAAATGCAAATCATAAGGCCGCCACATAGGAAAACCATTACAAACATCTGCAATGTAGGCCTGAAGTCACATACCAGAAAGTTGAGATCGTGGAGTAAACGCCTCATTTTCTGACACATGATAGCGAATGTTAAAATCAGTGAGTAGTATATGAACTGATGTGCTGTGCCTTTTATTGTTTTGAATAACAAAGAGAGACAATAACCAGCCTTCTAATTTAGCTTTTGTGGGAGGATTCTTGTGGCTAGTGTCAGTCTTCCCCACATAACTGTTGAGAGAACCAGGTACTGCTTGATTAAAAAACCTGACTCCAGAATGTTTGACATTGCAATATTGAAGTAATTAAGGGTGTTTTACAGATCTTAATGATAATTTGGGGGTAAATATGTCAAAAACTAGTACAAAGGTGAAATGAGTTCACATATTGGAATATTATATGGCAGTAGAAATGACTTAGTTACAGTGACATACAACTATATAGATGACTACTAGCAATATGATTGGAACAATTCCAAAAAATTAAATATCGCATGCTAAGGCTGCAAGAATTAAAAGCAACTAAAAGGCAAATTTTATATAGGCAATAAAAATACGTAAAAATTAAAGTAGGGAAGAGTGAGCATGAGGTTGAGTGACTTGGGCCTGGGAGAAGGGCAGTAGTATGATGAAGGAATGATACTGTTAGACTTAGGTTGTTTCCAAGTTCTAGTCGTTCTCTTAGATCGTGAATTTCCAAGTATTTATTTTCTTTTGAAAAATAATTTTGAAAAACTGTAACAGATTGATTGTGGAGATGGTTTCAGTGTGTCCTCTCTTTGTATCCATGCCCCTTGCGATGTGACTTTGAGTACCTCCAGGAGGAGGGGGAGTCCGTTAGCCTACCTCTTGAACCTGGAAGGCCTTGAGACTTGCTTTGGACAATAAAATGCAGGGAGGAAAGGTGGCATGCCAGTTCTGTTATGGGATTTAAGAAGACCCACGTGATTTTGCTTGCTTTTTAAATCCTTGCTACAACCATAAGAACAAACCCAAGCTGACACAAACATACAACGAAGCCCAATTAACACAGTAGAGTCACCTACCCATTCTCAGTGGACTCATGAGTGAGCCCCTACAAGACCAGAAAAATTGTGAAGCCAATTTGTAGGCTCTTGAGTCAAAATGAGTGGCTAGCTCTATAAGCCGCTGAGTGTGAGATAGTTTGCATTATAGCAATAGGTAACAGATGCATTAGCTAATAAATTAAGAGTATCATATATGTATACCCCATACTTAACACCAAGAGCAAGAAAAGAAGAAAAAAAAGAAAGGATAGAAGGGAGGGAGGGAAGGAAGGAAGGAACGAAAGAAGGGAGGAAGGAAAAATAAAGCCATTAGGAAAAGCACATTTCTAAGTTGGGACATGAGATCTCCACACAATAATAGTAAAAATATAAATGGATAATTTTCAATAATGCTCAGTGAAAGTTGACATCCAGGAGGTTGATCCTTCCAACAGCTGTGATTGGCGCATTTCAGCCCACTTCCCCTGGCTGCAGTTTGCCAAAGCATATCCCGAAAGACCCAACATCAGTATTACATAGTTAGAGATTCAGTTGAATTTTGAAACAAAATAAAGTGGGGAGTGAATAGCGTTAACTAGAGTTAATTTAGATCTACTGAGTTATGCGAGGTAGGGTGGTGCCTGGTTATTTCTATTTTTGAAAGGCTCTCTGGCCCCCATGTATTTCTAATTACAGCTAGTTCACAATCCTCTTTCACAGCCCCAGTCGGTTTTTCTACCATTAGTACCTCTGTCTTTAATGGCAATTATACAGTTTTGAGGCTTGGGGGCTCCTGCCTTAAAGTATTATCCTTCCTAGGAAAAGTTGCATTTTAAAAAGAAACCTTGAACAATTTCCCTTGTCAATATACCTGTTAGTAATGAAATGTCCTAGATATTGGTAGGTATGAGAGGGGAGAGTTTGAACACAAGTATCTACTTACTATTCTTGAATTCTACTGCATGTGAAAGGGTACACGGTTTGTCCCTGAGGTCAACCCATAAACTGACCTGGGAGGTAATGCTCCAGCTGAGGTGCTTAAAAGTCATGTGGTTGTATTCGTGTTAAAATGGAATTGGGGCATCATTTCTGAAATGATTCGTGGGATTTTTATTTCAATACCCAACACAGCCTCAGTGTTGCACTGTTCCATAGGAAGGCAGGGATAGCTCATTGTTTTGGCAAATATCCAGAGAGAAAGATAATAGTTCATTCTGTTAGGTCCTTACTGCTGGTTCAACAAAGCATGAACTCACCCCAATTATCTATGCTGATGGATGGGACAAGTGACCTAAGTGATTGAAAACTGGGGGGAAAAAAGAAGAAGAAAAGGATTTTCTTGATAATACAGATTTTTTTTTTTTTTGGAGCTGGGATCTCACGCTGTTGCCCAGGCTCGAGTGCAGTGACACGATCGTGGCTCATTGCAGACGCCCTTGGCTCAGACGAACCTTCCACTTCTGTCCCCAGAATAGCTGGGACTTCAGACGTGAGCCACCAGGCTTGGCTAATCTTTCTTTCTTTCTTTCTTTCTTTCTTTCTTTCTTTCTTTCTTTCTTTCTTTCTTTCTTTCTTTCTTTCTTTCTTTCTTTCCTTCCTTCCTTCCTTCCTTCCTTCCTTTCTTCTCTCTTTCTTTCTCTCTTTCTTTCTCTCTCTCTCTTTCTCTCTTTCTTTCTCTCTTTCTTTCTCTCTTTCTCTCTTTCTTTCTCTCTTTCTTTCTCTCTTTCTTTCTCTCTTTCTCTCTTTCTTTCTCTCTTTCTTTCTCTCTTTCTTTCTTTCTTCTTTCTTTCTTTCTTTCTTTCTTTCTTTCTTTCTTTCTTTCTTTTTCTTTCTTTCAAGATGAGGTCTAGCTCTGTTGCTCAAGCTGGTCACAAACTCCTAGGTTCAAGTCATCCTCCTGCCTCTGCCTGCCAACATGCAGGGATTATAGGCATGAACCACCATGCTCAGACAGGTTTCTTATTATTTACCTTGCAGTAAATAATCACTCACTGATTAAAAAGTCTTTAGTAAGTACTCATTATATGCCAGGCATCAGGCTAGGGGCTAAACACAAAATATTGAACAAGGCAAACATGTTCTAATGAACAAACATTAAAAAAAACACATTTATTGTTTATTTTGTTGTATTAGATGTTGTTTTTCCTAATCCTTTCCTCAAAATGTAGCAATTTGAGGCTTGTTTTTATATATTCCACACATCTTTCAATAGCCTTATTGCTTCCCATGTTCATTCCATGTGACGACTATTTAAGCCTTGCTTTTCCTTTAGTTTATTTTAGAACTCTTGAAGGAGGCAGAGAACAGCTGCCTCACTTGCAGAGCAGAGAGTTTGTGTCATAGCTTGAGCAATATGTAACAGCTGCCTTTTTAGCCTCTATTACATTTAAAACACACTGAGCTCTAAGCATTTCTGGGGTAAGCGAAGCAGAAATAGAGACACCGTTGCCATCAAAACTCAGATAATTTTCTTCTCACTCACTTTTTAGCTAGCCTCCTGCTTTGCTGGATCAAGAAACAAAGTGTATAAGAGGTGTGGGATATTCAGGTGAAGATTTAGGAAACAGTTCCGTTTCTGGTGGGCCAAGGTGTGCCCAGAGGATGTTTCTGCTATGTTCTTAAGTCCTGGCACTTGGAGCGATGAGGACTATCGGTATTAGAGATTTTGGAGGGTCCTAATTGAACATGACTCGGTCTAAAATCCTGCACTTTGGCTTGGCGTTCTCAATTCAACTGCCTCCTCTGTGTATATTTTTGCACTTCTTTCATCTCAGAGTCTCCTCCATCAATATTCCATAATCATCAAGTAAGCTTATAACACTCTTCCTTGCAGTGGGGCTTTCCACTTTTCTGTTGTGGTCACAGTCTGTGTCCTCCATCATTTGGGTGTTGGTGGAGGAGAGGTCACACGTGCATTTCATATTTCAGGGTCCAACACCATGTCAGTGTACTTTCCGCTGGCTTCTATCTGCTGGTAAATTAGACTGTGTTCAGCGTTTCGTTACTTCCTCTTTGCTCTTTACCTTGGTAAGGTTTATTTTGTTTGGGATGACAGAAGAAGAGATAGGTGCTGTCATATTCATGAGCTAATATTAAGCAAATCAGCAACTACTTGAAAAAATATTTGCTCTGCACATTCGTACATTTCTTATCTCCAAGTCTGTTGTGTCAAAATCAGTAGAGTTGGAGATAATGGGGTCACTTTACTTAAAATAAAACAGATTTGCCAAACATGTTTCTTTGTTGTTGTTGCTGTTTTGTTAATTTATTGGAGAAGGGCCATGAATGTTTATTGATTCTTATCTTTTTGAGTGATCCTTAAATTGTTTGATAATTTGATCCATTGCTTTTCTGATCTCTAAGATATTTGGTTCAAATGTACACATCAACATTTTTGAAGGCAGTCCTATGTCAGAGGGAAAGAAAGAAAGAAAAGGAGGAAGAGGAGAAAACAATAATAAGAATAAACATATGGGCATTGAATTTCACAGAACTGTATCATTTGCTGGTTTGTCTGCATACTAGCTATGTAATGTTGGGTAGGTTACTTAACCATTCTTTGCCCTTAGTTTTTTTTTTTTTCTTTTTTGGTATCTATAAAACAAGGATCGTTCAGAGTAAAACTTAGAATAGTATGCTTGATGCATAGTAAGTGCTCATATCATTTTCTCTGGCATTTTCTTTATCTTTATCATTTTTTCTTTATCACTTTGGTAGTTACTCACTGATGACATTCCATTTACACCAAGAGGCCAAAATATGGTATGTTAAACTAGTTGGTCTTACTCCAACTAGTTTTCATTAAGTTGACTCATAGATTTGATGTACACATCAAAACAGTTGTTCCAATTAGCACACGTATTTAAAAATATTTTTTAGGACTTATGACATTCAAGGCACCATGGTTGGGGGAGGAGGGCTGGAGGTTACAGAAAGAAATAATACACGGAGAAATAAGGTCATTCAGAGTGTGACCCAGAAGAACGAGAAGTGAAGTATGACTCAGGATAAATTAAGTGTTTCAAGAGACGCAGGGTTACGGGGGTTCGTTGAAGGAGAGACAAGTTAGATAGGAAGGGGATGGAATTCCAAGGGGCATCATACCCGGGCACGAAGGATTTAAACTGGTGGAGATTGAGTGGCATTAAAGGCAGAGGTGACAGCCTGAGAAACATCCAGAAACGAATAGTCATGGGACACATTTAGACTCAGTAGCGGGTAGCTTTGTGTGAAATTTGTGAAATATCAGCTTGCAAACAAGCGTTCCACTCTGTTTACCTTGCATTTCAGAATTTTAGATTAAACTGGCCAGCTGTGGTGAGAGAGTGAGGATTTCTGGGCAGGAGAGCATAGATGCCTCTTGAAGGCAACAGCGGCGATTCCTTCATCATTGGGTCTCTAGTGCCATGGACAGTGCTGGACCCGCCATGAAAGTTACCAAATGAATTTTCAGAATTTTGCATTAATTTACTCAAAGCTATAAATTATTTGAAAACAGGAACTATTTCATTCTATTGTTCTTTGCATTATCAAAATATCTAACTTTTCTTTTTTAATTCAGAGTCTCACTCTGTTGTCCAGGGTGAAATGCAGTGGCATAGGTACAGCTTACTGCAGCCTGGACATCAGGGCTCAGGTAGTCCTTCCACCTCAGCTTCTGAGTAGCTGGGAGTACAGGCATGTGCTGTTACACCCAGCAATTTTTTAATTTTTATTTTTATTTATTTTATCTCTCCCTACATTGCCCAATTTGGCCTCAAGCACTTGGACTCAAGCCATTCTCCCATCTCGGCCTTCCAGAGTATTGAATTATGGGCATGAGCCACTATGCTCAGCACCTAACAGTTTGTAGGTATCTCATTTGTGCCAGGCAATGTTCTAAGGACTTTATAGACATAAAGCTCATCACAACCCTGTAAGATAGTAACTTTTACTCTTGCTGCTGTAAAGATGACAGAGTGGAAACAGAGAGCGGCTCAGCACATGTTGTGCCAATGTTGAAGCCTTAAGATAAGTGCATATGGCTCAGCTTGCTTTTAATATTCAGAATTTGTTGTTTGATTTCATTGGCAATGGCATCAAAGGGAATAAAATATATGTCAAAATGAACTTAAGAAAGGAGGTGAAAAACTTGTATAGTGCAAACTAAAAGATATTGCTAGAAAAATTAAATACAAATGAAAACACATCCCATGTTCATGGATGGGAAGACAATATTGTTAAGATGTTGGTACTACCCAAAGCAATTTACAGATTCAATACAATTGCTATGAAAACCCTCTGAGTGGGTTTTTTTTTTTTTTTGCCAAAAAAAGAAAAAAAAATCATATGGAAACTCAAAGACCCTGAATATCCAAAATAAGCTTGAAAAAGAATTAAATTGGAGGAAACACAGTTCCTGATTTCAAACTTAGTACAAAACTAAAGTAACTAAAACAGAGTGGTTTTGGCATAAAGACAGATGCATAGATCAGTGGAATGGAAAGAAAGCCCAAAAATAAACCCTTATATACAAAGTCAGATGATTTTTGACAAGGGTACCAAGAGTCTCTATTTGGGAAAGGATGACCTTTTTAAAAAATGGTACTTGGAAAACTGGATGTCCACATGCAAAATAATTAAGTTTTGCTTGTGTAAAAACATATACAAAAAGTAACTCAGAATGGATCAAAAGTGTAAATGTGAGACATGAAACTATAAAACTCTTAGGAGAAGACATGAGACAAAAGCTTCAGAATGTTGGATGTGGCCACAACATCTTATGTATAGAACCAAAGTCATAGGCAACAAAATAAAAACCAGACAAATTTTGTATCATGAACATTTTAAAAAGTGCACCAGGAGACTGTCAGCGCAGTGTAAAGATAACCCACAAAGCAGAAGAAAATATTTGCAAATCATATATGTGATAAGAGATTGGTATTCAGAATTTATCAAGAATTTCCTAAAATTCAGCAGGAAAGACAACCCAAATAACTGGATTTAAAAAATCGGCAAAGGAATTGCATAATTATTTCCCTAAAGATAATAGGCAAAGACCAATAAGCACATGAAAAGAGAGTCAACATCACTCTCAATTGGGAAGTGCAAATCAAAACTGCAATAAGTCACAATCTGACATTTCTCAGGATGGTGGCTGTTGAAAAAACAAAAGAAAACAAACAGAAAGCAACAATAGATGTTGGTGATGACTTGGAGGAATTGAAACCATCATACACTGATAGTGGAAATGTGCAACTACTGTGGAATGTAGCATGGCGGCTCCCAAAAAATTACAAATAGAATTGTCATATGATGCAGCAATTCCGCTTCTGGGTATACACCCCAAAGAGTTAAAAGCAGGATCTTGGGATGTTTGTACACTTATGTTCATAGCAGCATTGTTCACAATAGCCAAAATGTGGAAGCAACACAAATATCAATCCACAGACAAAAGATACAGACCTACACACACATATATATAGACATACACACACACGTGTGTGTATGTCTATATATATACACAACATGGGTAGTCATTCATGTGTATATCTACATATATCTACATATATGTTATGTGTGTGTGTCTGTGTGTGTGTGTACATACATACACACACATATATACAACAATATGCATATATTCATATATATAATATATATATATATATATATACCACAGATAGATTGCCATGAGTGTGTGTGTGTGTGTGTGTGTGTGTGTGTGTGTGTGTGTGTGTATGTCAGTGATAGAACCCGCATACAATGGTCATCCCATAAAATTACAATGAAGCTGATAAATTTCTATCACACAAATACTGACCATTGTGTTTCTATTTCATTACACTATTCGGTACAGTAACATGCTATATGAGTATGTAGCCTAGGAGCATTAGGCTGCATCATATAGTCTTGGTGTGTCCTAGACTGTACCATCTAGGTTTGTATAAGTACACTCTGCAATGTTTACACAATGACAAAAACACCTAATAATACCTTTCTCAGACAGAAGGTATCGCTGTTGTTTTGCAACACATAACTGTGGATACAACACACACTCACACACACGCATATGTAATGGACTATTTGTTGCTCAACAGCAAAAAGGAAGGAAATTCTGACATATGCTACAATATAGATGAGACTCAAGGGCATTATGTAAGTGAAACAACCTAGCCACCAAAAGACAAATACTGCATGATTCCACTTCTATGGGGTAGAGTACTCAAAATTGCAGAAATAGAAAGCACAATGTGGGTGGTGGGCGGGACCATTGAGATGTGGGTAGTGGCTGTTGGATGAGCAGAGTTTCAGCTGAACGAGATGAGGCAACTAACGGAGAGGGATGGTGGTAATGGTCACAGATTGTGAATGCATTTAATACCACTGATCTCCACACCTACAAATGGCAAATTCCGTGTCATGTACATTTTACCACAGTTGAATAAATAAAATTTCAAAATGTAGCAGTGAGTCAACATGACTAAGTAATAAGCAATCTACAGTAAGTTTTTGAACATTACTGGAATGCACTAATAGAATGTGTCTACCGGTTGGTCATTACTGAGCTTGTGACTTCTGTTGGATGTTGAGGGAAGATGGTGAAGGAGTAAGAGAAGAGAAGTATTTGCCATAAGTATCACGTTATCATGTGTTCCTTGGTTCCTCCGTGCAAGCCATGCTCGATGTCATCTGCTTGCGCCTTGACTGAAGCCAGATGGTGAGAGTGACCTGTAAATACATGATTAGAGCACACTGCCATCATCACTCAGAGCTTTTTACGTATTTTTGAACAAACGAATTATAAGGGGATATAATAAGGTGGGGAAAAAATAAACCTCATTGCTATTGACATGATTTTAATGCTATAACCATAGATGCAGACTGGTCATGAAAGACATTCAGAACCATATTGAATATAGTACTTAAAACCCTCTAAAGAGTTTGGTTTTTTAGTTTGCTTCAGATCAGGAGGCTATGAAAATGTTTCACACAGGATTAAGCAGCAACTTGAATCATTGTACCCAATCAAGGCATAACGCCGTGGTTGGGGTTGAGAACTTAAGTCACGCTTGAGAGCTGGATCATGTGTGGGTGCCTTGGGAGACTATCCCAAGTAAAAGGCAAATAGACTTAGCAAGACTAGAAGCAGGCTCTCTGCGTCTCCTATTATGGTGGGAAGCACAGCCTTGAATGCCTGCAACAGCCAGTGCATCCAATCCAAATCTCGGCTTGACGTGAAGCTTCAGCTAGTTGAGAAGCAAACCCCAAAACTGTTAGGGCAGGAAACCCCAAATTGCATTGGATGATACACCTGGATTGCTTAAAAACACATAATTGTGTCTCTTGGGCATGATTCTACTTAATCTTGGGAAGATCAAAAATTAAATTTTAAAGTATGAGATAAATCAAATCCATAGTATTCATACTTTTATCTTTGGGAATAAATTGTACATATTTGATATTTTGAGTATTTGTAACATTTAAGAGAACTTGGCATTTTAAAAGGATACTTTGGCAATTTAAAGACCCTAAAAATTAGACTTATGATTCAAATTTAAGATTTGTCACTAATTGTAATTTTTATAGCAACACTTTTGCAAATTTATTTAAAAATCACTAGAATTTTATAGTGGCATTAAGATTATAAGTTTAAATTTTTATATCTATAAGAACTGCATAAGAATTCAAAGAGGTTTGTTTATTAGACAATCAGTGAGCTTAAAAATAAGATTCAAATACTAAATGTATAAATTAAAATAAGTTAAAGTGTTCACAAAATTCAAGTAAGCAAAATCCCTCTTGAAAGTAATTGTCAACATGTGCTTAATCTATAAATAGAATAAACAGATATGCTTAAAGTACAAGTATAGGAAATAACTAGGTTTACATATTTGTTAATAAAAACATTAGAAATATAAATGTTTAATAACATTTTGTTTGTACAAAAGCTACCCTTAAAGACATCAAAAGCCTCATATTGATACTTTTTTTTTCTTGAGTCAGTTCAATTATACAAGAAGGTATGGGGTAAAATAATTATTTCTACATGGTTTTAGTTATTTTAATTGATCATTATTTAATATGAATATATTGTTTGTGTTTAATAAAGAGCTGTTCTTAACTGCTTTGAAGAAGTAACACTTGCTGAGTTTACTGTTTCTGTGTGATGATGAGGGTGCAGCATTAAAAAGAAAAAGAAAAAAGAATATTGACTCAGAACTATAGTTTCCAAGAGTAAACTCAATTTATTTAATAACCCATTGGATAAATTTTTAGGGAATATGACAAAAGCATATTTAGAATCAAAATTTAATCAAATAATTTATTTGAAATCTGACACTGAATGCATGGAGGAATTATAAACCACAATATTATATTAAATACATATATTTATAGCAAGTATTTTGCTTCTCTGACTCCTTCAGACTCTTTCCTCATCATCAGGTGTACAAATGGTCATTGTACAGGTAAAGTTTGGACCTCACTTTGGTCCCCACTTCACCTGGTATGAGATCAGGTACCCTTGTTGAAGAAGTGTGCCCCTCCTCCCCGACAGTTTCCTGCTACTGCCAATCCCTATCTTAGAATATTATGCTAATTGTTCAGGGTCTGCTTATGAGTGAGAACAGTGGTACTCAGTACTTTGTTTCTGTGAGAAATCCCTGAGTACTACAAACCCTAGATATATCCAAGTTACTGCAAAGTCCATAATTTTGTCCTTCTTTATGGCTGTGTAGTATTCCATTGGGTATAAGTACCACTTTTTTTTAAACCAGTACAGTTTTAAACCAGTACAGTACAGGCAGCCTGGTTGATTCCTTGTTTTTGCTATTGTGAATAATGCTGCAATGGACATGTGCATACAGGTATCTTTTTGATAGAGGGATTTGAGTTTCTTCGGGTATATTCCCAGAAGGAGCATTGCTGGGTCTTACGGAAGTCAATTTTTAGATCTTTTAGGAATCTTCACACTGTTTTCCACGGCAGTTGTACTAGTTTACACTCCCACCAACAGTGTAGATGTGTTCCCTTTTCCCTGCATCCTCTCTAGCTTCTGTTGCTTTTTGAGTTATTGAAGATGGCCATTCTGACTGGAGATAGGTGGTATTCCAGTGTGGTTTTAATTTGCGTTTCTTTGATGACTAGTGAGGCTGAGCATCTTTTCATGTAACTGTTGGCTGCTTGTCTGACTTCTTTTGGGAAGTGTCTATTCAAGTCTTTTGCTCACATTTTTAATAGGGCTATTGGTTTTTTTTCTTTTTAACACGTTTGAGTGCCTTGTATGTCCTAGATGTGAGGCCTTTGTCAGATATACAGTTGGCAAATATTTTTTTCCAAGTCTGTGGGCTGTCTCCCCTCTCTTTGGATGATTTATTTTACTTTGCAGAAGCTTTTCAGTTTGATGAGGTTCCACTTGTTCATCATATCTCTTAGAACATGGGCATTTGGGGTTATGATCAATAGTTGGTTGCCAGTTCCAACCTCCATAAGGGAATCTCCTGCATTTTCTAAGGCTCTTCTAGTTTGAGGTTTTACATTTAGGTCTCTGATCCATTTAGAGTTTATTTTAGTGTACAGTGATAGGTAGGGGTCCTGTTTCAATCTTCTGCATGTGACCAGCCAGTTTTCCCAGCATCATTTACTGAATAAGTTCTCCTCTCCTGAGTGATTGTTGGTGGAAGCTTTGCTAATGGTGAGTTGGTTGAGAAATTGAGATTTTGCTTCCAGAATCTCTATCCTATTCTATTGGTCTATATGCCTGTTCTTTTACCAATTTCAGGCTCTTTTCATTATTGTAGCTTTATAATAAAGTTTAAAGTCTGGAAGTGTGATATCTCCTGCTTTGTTTCTGTTGCTGAGGACTGTTTTGGCTATTTGTGGCCATTTATGTTTTCATATGAATTTCTGTATTGCCATTTTAGGTCTGAGAAGAATGATGTTGGTAATTAAATAGGTATTGCATTAAATCTGTAGATTGCCTTGGATAGGATAGACATCTTAACAATGTTGATTTTCCCAGTCCATGAGCATTGAATATTTTTCCATTTGTTTAGATAATCTTTGATTGCTTTGAACAATGTTTCATAACACTGTTTGATCAGTGTTTTATAACAGTGTTTCATTGTAAAGGTCTTTCACTTCTTTGGTTAGGAAGATGCCGAGGTATTTCATTTTTTTGTGGCTACTGTGAATGGGATTGTGCTTTTTATTTGGTTCTCTGCT
Source organism: Carlito syrichta (assembly GCF_000164805.1). Classification (NCBI taxonomy): domain Eukaryota; kingdom Metazoa; phylum Chordata; class Mammalia; order Primates; family Tarsiidae; genus Carlito; species Carlito syrichta. Next base: position 186,969 of record NW_007252203.1, on the reverse strand, counting down.
GGTTTGTTGTTAGTGTATAAGAATGCAATTGCTTTTTGCACATTGACTTTGTATCCTGAGACTTTACCAAAGTCCTTTATTAGTGCAATTAGGTTTGTTGACAGATTCTCTTGAATTTTCAAGGTATGGGATCATGTCATCTGTAAAGAGGGAGACCTCAACTTCTGCTTTCCCTGTTTGAATACCCCTGATTTCCTTCTCTTGCATTAATAGTTTGTGCTGCTTTATTGCTGAGTAATATTTCATTGTACAGGTAATATCACAATTGAGTATTCTTGTCTTGGTGAAACTTTGATGCCTTTCTGTTTTCCCCAGATGTATTAAGGAATAATGGACAAATAAAGTTTTACATATTACAGAATACAATGTGAAATTTTGATGTATGCATACATGCGAAATGATTAAATCAAGATAATTCACATACCCATCACCTTATAGTCTTATCATTTTTTGTGGTAGAACATTTAAGACCCAATCTCTTTTTCAAGTATACAGTACATCATTATTAACATTGCTGTACAATTCAGTTTCAGAACTTACCAATTTGTCTGACACTTGGTGCACTTTGACCAACATTTCTCCATCCCTCCACCACCCCTCCTCCACCCATTTCAGCACCTGGCAACCAGCACTTTATTCTCTCCGAATTAGACTTTTTCAGATTCCAAGTTTAAGAGAGATGATACAGTATCTGTCTTATCTCACTTAGAATAATGTCCTCCAGGTTCTACATGTTGTCCCAAATGACAAGATTTTCTTTGGTTGTGGTTGAATAAAATTTCATTGTACAGCTATCTATCATCTATCTATCTGTCATCATCTATCTATCAATCATCTATCTATCATCTTCAATCTGTATCACATTTTTATCTGTGGTTGATTTCATATGTCTTGAGTATTGTGGTTTTATTTGTGTTTCTCTGATGTCTAATATTATTAGAATCTTTTTCATATGTTTGTTGTTCATTTGTTTATCTTCTTTGGAGAAATGTCTATTTAGATTCCCTGGTAAATTTTTAATTGGGTCATTTTCCTTCTTACTATTGAATTGTAGGAATTATTTATATATTCTATGTACAATATCTTTATTTTATATATGTGGTTTGCAAATGTTTTCCTCATTGTGTGGATTTTCTTTTAGCTTTCTTGACAGTGACCTTAATTGATTTGTGCTTTGCTGTCATATTTAAGAACCACTGCCTAATCTGAGGACAAGTTTCATACTTATGTTTTTTTCTAAAAGTTTTACATTTTTAGTTCTTTCATTTTGGACCTTTGAGTTATGACAAAAGTGAGAGTTTATTACTGGAATCTAATTCTATTCCTTTGTTCTTTATGTCTACCCTTATTCTAGTTTCATACTGTCTTCATCACTTTAGTTTGTAGTAATTTTACTTTTCTTTTCTTTTTTGATGGGTTCTTACTATGTAGCTCAAGTTGATGTTGAACACCTGAATGCAAGAAGTCCTCCCAGCTTGGCCTCCTGAGTAGCTGGGAACACAGGAGTGATCTACCGTACCCAGTGGTAGTAATTTTTGGAGTCAGAAAAGTTAGTTTTCCAAATTTGCTCTAATGTTTTTGTGCCTGCTACAGCTATTCAGAGTTCCTTGAATTTCTACATGACTTAACGATCAGCTTGTTTGAGAAGTCAGCTGGGATCTTGATAGGTATTGCATGGAATCTGTTGATCTATCTTGTCTGACTCACTGATTATTTAAAAGTATGTAGTTTTATAAAATTACTTTTAAAAATAACTTTTAAAATGTGAAGAAATATGTACACATATTAGGTAATTATTATGTGTATATGTGTGTATTCTATTTCCATCTGAGTCATTTGTTTTCAACCTTATTTATTGTAATGCATGTTTGCTAAAGATGAATCCTTTCAGTTTTTGCTTATCTGGGAAAGTCTTCATTTTGCCTTCATCTTGAAACACCCCTTTGCCGAATATGAGTCTTAAGATTCTTGGATAACTTTTTTTTTCCTTTCTGCACCTTGAACATGTCATTCCATTGCCATCTGACCTCCAGTGTTTCTGATGAGATATCAAGCGTTAACTCTATTTAAGTTCCCATGTATATTACAAATCCTTGCTCTCTTACTAATCTTACGATTTTCATCTTGTCTTTGACTTTAAATGTTTTTAATATAATTTGTCTGTGGTGAGTCTTTTTGTATTTACCTTTTTGGTTGTTACATTCCCTACTCTTGTTGTTTGCTTATTTAGTGAGAGACTTGACTGGACTATTTTAATGAAGTCTATTTTCCCCACAGCGTGAAGCCTCTAATTTCACTGCTCAGAGGAGAAAGCTTTGCACATGCAAGCAGCCATACTGGAATGTGGGCTCTTTATCAGAGCTGTCTTTGAATATATTCCTTTGATCACTGTCAAGCTAGCTACATATTCCTGATCACTATTAAGCTAGCTACCGCTGTTGGTATCACACCTAGCTTTGGGCTTTACTAATTGCCATCTATTTGTGGTATTATTTTCAGTAATGCTGTGAGTCAAACATTTCTTCACAGTCTGACCCAATAAAATGGAGATTCCTTTGCAGGTTTAGTTTTTAAGACTGTATCTGAGATTGGCTATGATGCTAGAAGACTCTTTTTAATTGTCTATTTTCCTGGTTTTCTCTGGTAAAATAGCTGTCCTATGGGTTAGCAGGAGTCAATGGTCTTCTCTTAATTGCTTAACGCCAAAATTTACATTGTTTTTGAAAGCATCTTTAGGATGAAAAATTTTCACAATCCATTCCAAATAAAGCGAGTTCCTTTGGATAGAATTTCAAAGCTCTCTGTACTTAGAGTCAGTCTCTTTCTCAGACAAAATTTGAGTCCCTGCACCAGAGCTGTAGGTGGTGATGCATTTCCCAGACTGACAATGCTGGTTTATGACAGCACAGTGGAAAAAGATGGGAGTCACAAAATTTTCTTGGCTTCCCTCTCCTGGTGCTCAAACTTCACCCTACTAGTGAGCTAGGATGAGGGCAAATGAGACCCCAGGATTCTCTGCCTGCCTTGCATGGGATAGAGACTCTATCCTGTGAAAAGTGACTAGGTGAAGAAAGAAAACCTTCAACATCTTCACTGTACTTGCCTGGGATTTATCTTCCATAACATGGAGCTAGAAAGTATGAAAAATGCTGGTAGTCTGACCATGCCATGAACATACTGTAGCTTTTTACTGTGAGCTTGGCCAAAGGGAGTATTATCTTCTGGGCCACAATTTTCTGGAATGGAGCTTCCATTACACTGACTGGGTCAGAGAAAAGAGGAAATGGGTTATGACTCAAGTGCAATAGTCTCTCACTGTTCAGAGATTTAGCAGGTTTTCTTAAACACTTGTTTTTTATTTGCTGTATGCCTTTGGGAAAATTTTCAGACCTTAAATGGTTATTTTTAAATATAATTTTCACCAATTATGGTTGTTTTAATAGACAGTTAGTCTACTGAGTACTACAGACAATCAATATGAAAGTGAGAAATCGCAGTGATTGTAAATTTTCTTAAAGATTGTATGCCCAACCAGTGGCATAAAAACTGAAAGATTGCAAAGTTATTTCCTTAGCACACATGCCTCTATAATTTTAGCATGTGCAAAAATGCTTGTCTATTTGGACTCTATCAGTGACTATTCCAGAATGATTTGTCTTTGGCCAATACTGGATGACAAGTCTGTCACTTTATTCACAGACACAGAGACCATATAATCAACTAAACTTTCCATGAGAGCACAGCACTGATGGATCTCAAGACACATCCTAATTTTCTTTCTGAATGGGGACATTTATTCATTTACAACTTATGCTGAGTGTTGGAGGTTGAGTAGGAATTGTTCAGAGGAATTTTGGGGAGATGTGGGAGAGGTGAAGAGAAACAAGAGATCATGATTATTTAGAAGGAAAGTGGAAGAAGAAACAGTGTGTCTAAGAGCATGTGGACTTCAGGAATGGCAAAAATCTTTGTGTAGCTGGAGCATAAATAGGATGGGAGGCAAAATGTGGCAAGACCTTTGACTGTATGTTTGGAAGGTTTTGAGCCTGACCCTTTATGTCAGACTTGGCAGTTTTGGTTAAACAGAAAAGTGACTCTGATCCTAAAAGGGTTATGCTGGAGTACATTTTTAAGCACCTTCCTCCTGTGAGCCACCCTTTAGTCTTTTCTGAGTTGAACTTTCTCTATTTTTAAAGAAACAGTCCTAGTCAGGGCCTGGGTGAAGTGGAATATGGTGTTTTTGAGAGTGATAAAGATATATAAAGAGTGCTAGTGGGTATAAATGGATCACAAGACACCTTTTATTCCCCTGCAATCATAAAAACAGAGAAAATTATTATCAAACCGTGGAGAACTCTGCTTCTAAATCATAGATGGGTCTGAATAACTGGAACCCATCAGAGCAATGACATTGTCAAAACAGCTACAGCTCTATTATGTGGGCCACTTTAGCCGGGTCACACACTCAATTTGATTAGTAACAGCTCTAGGCCAGCTGAGTTTAAACTGGATAGATACAAAACAGATTCCTAAGGCTTGGGGTCTTTGGCTAGGACAGGAAACCACCCTGGGGACATGATGATATCCACAGTTTATACTCCGTTGGGCTCTTTGCTGTCAGACTAAAGGGGATTCAAAAAATTGCTTATTCGTGTCTAATTTTGTGAATTGTCCCCTTAACCCTTAACTCTCACAGTTGCATTTACATAATCACAATTACAACATAGTTATTTCTGATTATTTCGGGTAAAGGAGAGGTGTTTTCCTGCCATGCCCAGGTCAAACACATAATTGTGACTCAGTACACACATGAAACCATGGAGTGTGGCCCAGGTTTTGTCACATGACAAGACTCAACAATGCTTTCTTGTTGATTTTATTGAAACTGGCTGATTTTCATCCCTGTTCTGTAGCTGATCTATTCCATGAAGAGCCAAACTCCACTGAATAAAGAATTTCCAGTTTCTTCTCTCTCCTTCTTCTCCTTAGATTTGGTAGTTTATCCTTAGCGACCAGGATGATACCTTTGATTCCACACTACCCATGAGATACATTTACATTTCTTAATAAGTGGGGAGAGGTAAATTGATTCTTTTTAAATCAGGTTGGAAATACAGGAAACTGGATGTTTTTTCCCACAGAGAAGTACATCTGAGAAATATTGTAGATATATCTAAATTAGAGAATATTAGATAAAATGATGCTTCTATTTGGGAATAAAACAATTTCTATGGGAGTTGTTTTAGGCTTCTGAAGATTTAAAAGTTTTAAAAATGTATTCCTTATTACAAATAATTTAAAGTATTTGGAAAGGATGCAAAGATAAAAAGAACAAAATTAAACGACTTCTATTCTCATATTCAGTTACTCCTTGGGTGAACCTCTGGTACTTCTTGACAATCTTTTTCCTGCATTAAAAAAAAAATCAGATCATATACTTTTTTCTCTTGACATTATTTTGTATGCATTCTTCCATTATCAAATAATCTTAAAATTATTTTATTTGTTTTCAGTTTGTTAGATATTTAAATTGTTTCTATTTTTCATTAAATAATAACATAATAATAATTTTTTATCCATATTTATTTGCACCTTTATTGTTATTTTCTATAACATTATTAGAAAGCAATCTCTCAATCACAGCTATGAAGTCAACTAAAGATGCCAAATACTCATCACTCATATTATTGTATATTGCTAATTGATCATGACTTTTTTTCCTGCTGATTCTGGTCAAGATTTAAAAATATTTCATTTTCCCAATATATGCATATATTTGTGTTTAAGACATTTCTTTGGTTAGAAGCTTTTTTTTAAGTCTGAAAACTTTAGATTTGAATTTAACCAATTCAATTTCCTGTCTTAAATTCTTAACCGCTGAAATTATGAGACAGGTAATCTAACTTATTAGTATGGTTTTTGTATTTGTTTTGTGTACAGTCTCCTTCCTCCCTCCAGATTTTGTCCACTCTGTAGATGTCCTGCTCCATTTTCAGACTAGCCTTCTTTTTCACATTCCATTTTGTTCATGGACTTTAGTAGTAAGGGGAAAAAAAGATCCTTTGCTGCCTGTCAGTCTAGGTTCTCAGCTGGGACTCAGCACAAGATAAGATGATGACAGGAAAGCACACACATTTATTTAATATACATTTTACATGGCATGGGAACAAACCTTCATAAAGAAATAAAAGTCCCAGGAAATGGTTCAACCTGAACATTGTCATGCTATTGTTGATGAACAGTGGAAAGTCATGGCAAAGTATGACAGGAGAAGAGGGTATGGGCTCCTGTAGAAACCGGAGAAGCTAACCAAGCCCTGGGAGTTCAGAGTCCTCTTGGCTTCCCTTCTCTTTGGCGATAAAGACACTCTCTTCTTCTGGATAAGGAGGGTGCCTCTCACATAAAGGTCTTATGACCTAATTCAAAGGAAGCTTGGCAAATCCTTCCTTCCTAAGTCTGCCATTTCTCAAATTTCTTCATCTTCAAATATTCAGTACCCTTAGGTGCCATCTCTTGGGAGTAGCATGTCCTGAATCCTGTCCCTTTCAAAGTACCTTCTTACTAATAGAATTAACTACTGACTCTTAATTTCAGCAACTGAGGTTTTTCTTTCTTTCCCACTAAGTACTTCACTCCATCCAATCTTATCTCCTTGTATTATATCACTGATATGTAATTCCATCACAACCAGGCCACTTGCTCATCCTGTCTCTTTCCCGCATGATATTTTCTGCCCTTTCCTGACAACTGGTCAAATACCTCTTATTCACGTTCCATCTCCCACCTAATCACACCTCAGATTTTCCCACTCACGTGAAATTTTTGCTCATTTAAAATCACATCCACTTTTATTTTGATAATGACATTATTACATTTTTGCATTGTTTTATAGTCATTTGCATATTTTCCTTAAGCTCTTCTGTTGAGACAGAGGCCACCTTGAGGCAAAGGTGTCCTTAAATCCCCAGAAGCTTTTCACTCTCATTCAGTGACTTGCAAAAGACTCAATACACATTCATTGAAAAAACTCAGTCAATTGAGATCAGAGATTTTTAAAAGTATTGAATAGCATCTTTTGCGAATCTTCTCCATTGATAGATTTTGAGGCTAATGTAATCATATTTTGAACTTTTTTCAATTTAGTGATTAAAGAGGATGCATGTTCCCAGTGACACAGAAGATTTTTAGACTATAATTTTGTAGGAAAATAGAACAAAGAAATAAATGCAAGTCAAGCACAGCAAAGTATTTTTGGCATTGATGATTTAGCTTTCTTTCTGTACCATAAAGTAAACAGTATTTTCCTTTCAACAAAATATTTAAGTATCTTTGACAATCTGGGGGAAGAAAAATCTCTAACCAGTAAAAAAAATCCAAGGACATCTCCGAGGTATGAATATCATCTCAGGAACGAGCCTGTGCTTCCTCTCTCTCACTTGTATTGAAGTCAGTGCTTTCATTTCAGTAGTTCAATTCTTGAACCTTCTTTGTCAGCATCCCAGCTTCATCAATGTTCTCATGTAGTACTTTAATAATGCACATCTAGTAGCATTTTTAAAAGAAAATTAGTGTTTAGTTACAATACTTTTTTATTTTGCCTCCCATATAGCATTCATGTTTACTGCTACTGCACATATTTATCACCTGCATTTTCACCAAAACTGTAACTACAGCAGAATGTTCAGTAGTAGCAATTTCAGCATAAACTGGAAAATCCTGGCATAACTAGGTTTACTAGAGTATGGTCGGAAGTGGAGATATTTATGCAGCAATGAAAGGTACAGTGTCAGGAAATTAAACTAATATGTGCTTCCATGGAAAAATGAAGGGGATCCCTTGAGTTTACTGTACATTATTATAAAAGGCTTGAAGGCAAAGTCCCCTTCTGCTAAAGTCTTGTCTGCACATCAAAATGTAGTTGTTGTCGTTTGCAGTGCTTTACGGGCTTCAGCCTATACTGCAAAGATCAGTACATTCTTTTAATGTCATCGTTATTAGCTCCTAGACTCTTGGGATCTTCCATTAAAAGTTCTTCAGTAGCTTTAGCTGTTCAATTAGTTGGTGCCATATTCTAAGGTTCACATGTTGTATTTATTGCAGGATAATTAGATCAGCTTTCTGAGGTTATTTTTAGTCTTTTCAAAGAGTTGAGAATGCAATAGATTTGCTTCATGCTGTTATTTATGGGGGAAATGACTTGTATTTGATGATAGTTTACTCTGCTGGTATTTGGAGAAAATTGGCAACACTTTGATGATTTTTTTTTTTTATCAATGGGCTTCTGTTTCTGGCACTTTGCTTTTAAAAAGCACCATGCCTGCTGCTGTACATAATAAATTCATCACACTATGATCCAGCGCCAAGTCAACTTGGGAAAAAATAGCCTGGGCTCTGTGTCTGGGCTGTACTTTCTGGAAATGATGGACTCATGAAATCCAAAATCTCGTTATAGGAGTGGTGAGAGCCATATGGCCCCCAAAACCTAAGGAGATGGATAGAGACATGCATCTGGCTCTTTCGGCATCTACCACCACATTCTGATTTGAGTCACTGAAAACGTTAAACGGTTTTCTGGAGTCAGAGTGATGTCGTGTCTCAAGGTACGTTAATAAGCTGTCATTTTAGTCCGGGATGAAGTTTGCCGTCAGCAAGCAGGGTTGTTTCCATTTACCTCAGCCATCACCTAGTGATGTTTGGTAGGTACCAGAAGCGGCATCTAGGTGCTGTGGAATGTGATTCTCTGCCTGTGGAGGTGTGTAGTCCAGTGGGCAAAACAGTCTAACGACATAAATGAATGAGTGTAATGTCATGTGGCCAATGTCATCTGCAAAACACAACAGACAGTGTGAACTGGAAGGAGCGTGTGTTGGAAAACCTGGTATGAATAGGATGAACTCACCGTGCTGCTTCTGTGCTGAGAATGAGAAGTGGCCATCTGTACTGCCAACCAGAACATGGGCACCTCTGTGGGCCTGCAGAGCCTCTCAAACTCATCCATGGCACCGGGGTCTCTTACTAAAAAACATCAAGAAGTGAGGATGCATTTCCTCTTGTAATTTGCCTATCTTTTCCCCACTCACCCCAAACAAAGTGTTAGAAAGGCTATAGTTAAGTGCCAAGTAACCATTTGGTTTTCACCGCAATATCTTAATAGTCTGATATGCAAGACACGTTATGTATTCTGTCACATTTTTGTGTGCTCTTTGATTTGTCTGTCAGACTCTCATTTAAACTTCAAATGACACCAGCTCACCTATCAACATTTTTTTAAGCTTTCACTGTCTCTTGCTTTAAATAAGAGATAAGCATATCTAACTCTATTTTCTTCTATCTTGACATGTATCACATTATATACAGACTTTACAGTTTATTAGCTGTGTGATCACGGACAAGTGATTTAACGTTTTTTCCCTCAGTTTCCTTACTTGTAAAATAGAAATAATAACCCCTAACCTGAACTTTACTCTGAGGGTTAATTGGACTTCGCATGTAAAGTGTCTTGCACCATATCTGACACGGTGATTTATGATCATTGCTGTGTTTGGCTTCTCTACAGAACTGTGCACTCCTTGATGTCAAGCATGGCATCTTGCATACAGTAGTGTCTCTATCAATCTTCGCTTAACTTAATTATGTCCCAGAACTTCTGGACTGCAATATCTTTTATGTAAAATGGTGGCAAGATATTTTGTAGTTTAAAATAACCTGTCAGACGAGGCATCTACTTTTAAGTCATAGAAATTCTATACCTTGCAAGATGCTTAAAGAGTGATATTAAAGTAAGTATTTATGATCCTGTTCTAGGGCGGTGAAGGTCTTGGGAACTTGAGGTGTGAAGTTTAACTCAACTTACATTGTGCCCTCACCTACATATCACTTATGATTCTGGAGGTATAGGTAGTACTAGAATGGCAGGAAGACAATCTGTGAGGGCCCTGCCAGAGACAATATCCAAAAGAGCCATTTCATAAATTATGTAGCCTGTGAAGGATAGAAACATAGCCCAGAAAACAATACATATTATGGGTCACTTTAAATGAGAAAGAGTTCTATGTTGTATGAGGAATCAGTCTGAATCCCAGCTCCACTGCCCAGGTGATCTGGGCAAGTTATCTACTCTAAGACTCAAGTTGACTATCAGCGAAATAAGGTCAGTATTGTTTTGAGTTAGAGATTAGTATGAAAATTACATATATTGCCTATGAAAGCACACTGCACAATGTTTTGCTAAAGTTAGAGACTTGATGAACTTCAGTAAGTTTTCAAGAAGACAGTGGTTTTCAGCTCTGTCAATCAGGATCTTCTGGGGAGACTTTAAGATGCCAGTGCCAGACCCAGCGAAAGGAGGGAACAGAGGGCAAGCGGTGTGCAATCACCCATGGGTGCTGTGTTCACTGAGAGTGGGGGAGAGAGCTCACTAGAAGCCCAAACCTTGCCTTCCCACAATTCACTTGTATAGCAAATTCTCACATGCACTCCACAGCTCAGAAATACAACCATAAAATAAAATAAAATAAAATGAAATAAAAATACCAATGCCAGTGCCCTCGTGTGGCTCTGGCTGATGTTTGGATGCATCTAAAACACATATGTTCTCGATGCAGAATGTCTTGTGTGGCCTTTACCTCTGCCTTTGCCATGGTCACACCAGTGAACTCCTTAGCCAGATAGTCTGCAAATGTTCGTGCCTAATTTTGGCACAGGAATTTGTGGTATGTGTGAACATCTGTGTTTTGTTTATTCTGCCCAAGAACCAGGAAAACGGAGCTCAGACTCTCAATCTGCCGAACCATGATGGTGTGTACTTCGAGTTAGATAATTCGCTTTTACGTTTCTGCTTTGACAGCCAAACCATAAAGTGCATGGTGTAATGTGTTTTAAGATACTGTTGCCAGGCTAGGCGTTAGAGCTACCACTTCCACATGGACACTCCCTCAGCTCAGGTAAGAGAAGGTACACTGTTTTTCAGCTATATTTTTCGCACTGTGTTTGGGAAAAAACAACATTCAAAAGCTTGTAGAAAAGAAACATGCACTTATTGCAGCCTCAACCAAGAATACCCATTCCTATTATTATGCACTGCTTTCTTTTTATCTCTACTTTGCAACCTCACTTTAAGCCAAGTACAATCAAAACAAGGTATTGAACGATGTGTTCCAAAAGTTGTATGTCTCTCTTTTTAGTCTAGTACTTGTATCTATTTGCTGCCAAAGACTTTAATGATGCTCGTACCTAGGGACAAGAACACCCATGCGGTCTTTCCTTGTAAGGAGATCAGTACTTCACAAACGAGTGTAGATGCAGAAGGTAGTCTGTGATCTGTAGTGTCATCATATCTGTCACTGAAGAAACTCTTTCTAGCAGAGTCTTATGACTCCATGTGTGCACTACTTGTAACTTGTCCTTTGAATCCAAAGCGTTTATGGCAGAAGAGGCTGTTGAGTGTGAAACGAGGAGGAGTCATCGTACATTTTGACATTTTCTAGCATTTCCATCACAGTCATGACAAAGGAGGACCTAGGTATCTAGGAGGGGAAATCTCTGGCTCTCCTGAAAGGCACTGTGTCAAACTACGGGGGCCGGGTTCCTTCTATCCTGGTGGCAGAGCCTGGCAGGGCTCTCCGATGGCCAAGCTCTCCCTCTCCTGGGTCACAACCTGACGTCATCCTCCCACTCCCTTGTAGCCAGGTGTGGTCATAGAACTGAGGCATGGCCAGTTAAATGGGAACCAGTTCCGGGCATGGCTCATAATGGGTCACTCCCATTTTTTTTCCCAATGCTGGTAGAATGGAGAGAACTTTGAAAACCTGAAAGGTACAAACCACAGCATAGAAGGATCCTTTAGGGGATGAAAAAAAAAAACTCTTAAAAAAGGAATCAGAAGGTAGGGAATAAAATAATTGTAAAAAATATTCTCAAAACAATTCTGAAAATATTCTTGAAAATGGAAAATTTATAAATTTCTTTAGCATATTGACTACACTGCTATATCACCTTATAAGAACAGATATAGTGTCTGATTTTTAGTCTATGTTTTGCCTCTGATATATAGTCTCTGATTTTTAGTCTATGTTTAGTATATGTTATAATGTATCTCTATTTACTGCTTATGTTTCTCCCTTTTTAGGTTTTTTAATGATATAAAAAGAGGCATCAATGGATTTGATTAGGGCCACCATTTCTCAAATTGCATACTCATTTTTGTTCTCATTTTACAGTTCTCAGGAATGCCTGTCTCTCATTGTTCCCATATCAAATTTCATTCTCCTCTTCTCCTTCCATATAGAAAGCACGATTTCCTTCTGTTTGATTATTTAAACTCATGTAAACATTATGTATAACATGGTCCAAAGGCATTATAAAAGTGTATTTAAACAATAATAACACACTATATATTAAAAGTGTATAATAGTGTAAATATAAAAAGTGTACTAGAAAAGTGAAATCATAGCCTCCCCTATATCTTTTCCACTCTTAGTCTTTCGAGGTAGCTACTGTTAATAGCTGGGCATGTGTTACTCCTACTGTTTTCTATTGATTGACGTTAACGTAAGTGCTGGGTTTTAAGAGCGAAGGTTTAAATTCCTACAAATGAAATGCAATTGTAAAAACCTACAACTATAATATTAGCCAAGGTTTGTTTTAAATAAGCACTATTTTTTCTTGATGGATGTTGAAATGAAAGTAAAATAATTATACATTTTGTAAAATAAATGTTAATTTTATCAGTAAGGGTTATGAAAAATTTACGTGTCTCTAAGTGTAATATCTGATGACCCAAGGTGATTCGGTGGAACTTGAATTAGATTCATAGATTTGGCCATTTCATGATACTGAAAGGTAAAACAATGTCTAACTATAAGGTAAAATCAATGCTATTTCAATTAGTAAAATATTCCGTACTTTTAACATGGCCTTTTTTGTTTTCTGACCAATAATTATTAAAGCAACAGTCCTTCTTGAGCTTGGTTTCAGGAAATTAAGAGATTATGCACATAAAATTTATAGTTATTTTAATTAAATTACTTTATTACTAGATATATTTTATTATTTGTATTATTAAATATTGTGGATTTCTTTTTTTAGAACTCAGAGCATCTTTTTATGTAGTACAGATCTTTCTTGAAACATATCTAATTGAAGGGCATGTACACTTATATTTTCTTTCCTTTCCTTTCTTTTTTTGTCTTTGTTCTTTATTTTGTTCTTTCTTTCTTCCCTCCCTCCTTCTTTCTTTTTTCTTTCTCTTATCTTTATCCTTTCTCCCTTCCTCCCTCCCTCTTTTTCTTCTTTTTTTCCTTTCTTTTATTGCTAGTATTAGTCATGTTTCTTTGAATATTCCTGTAGGGATGTTCTTGTAAATCTGTGTGAGTACATCTGCTGGATACATTTTAGAGGTTGAATTCTTAGATAAAATTGTCCTGCCAAACCATTGTACAAGTTTAAACTGCCTTGTTTAGTTCCAATGACAAGACCCTTAAAAGGTTTGGGGTTGTTTATTGAACTATTTTGAAGGTAGTTAAAGGTGTTACTAGCACTGAATTCTTGCGGTGAACACAATCATTCCACTGTCCTTAGTTATTTTTTTAACCGAACCAAATTTATCTCATTTGCTCTCTCAACTCCAGTAACCTATAATTTGTGGTTATTTCACTGTCTCCCTAGGGAAACTCAATCTTCGGTGCGATGTCTGTCATTGAATGCCATGTCAAGGATTTGTCATCTCTTGGGATTTCTCACCATGTGCTGTATAACAGCCCCCTACTCTTGGTGGCTTAAATGACCACTTATTATTTCTTTCAAGGCTAGAGTCAGAAGGATTTTTTTTTTTTTAATATTCTGCAGCAGGTTTGGCTGATCTTGGCTGGTTCACTCATGTGTCTGGAATCAGCTGCTCCTCACATGGGGCCGACTGTTTACAATAACGCAATCGAAACTGTTATCTCTGCTTGTATCTCCTCTTGTTCTTCAGCAGGGCAGCCCTGTCAGAGTCACAATCACAGAAGTGCCCAAAACCTGCTGAATCTGAAGCTTAGGACTCACACAGCATTGTTTCCCTCTCCTTTGACTGGCTAGAGCAAGTAAGACAAGCCCACATTTAAGAGACAAGGAAATAGAGTCCAGTTATGGGTGAGAGGCGCTTCAAAAAACTGAAGCCAGTTTAAATCTACGGTAGGACACATCTGTATTAGAATATCCAGACATTTCTTTGTGATCTAGCTGCTTCTCAGTTGTCTTATGCTGAAGAGTGCGTGTGTGGGGGCGTGTTAAACCCAAATTTGTTAAAGATTTGGATTTAAGGATGGATGAGAGAAAAATGTAAGTATTCAATAGATGGTTCAGTTAACTATTTAAAAAATACATTCTAATTTTTCAATGAAAGAATTTTAAGAACAATTTAAGTGCAAATTAATTTTCTACGATCTAATAGTTTTTTAAAGCGTAAAACAAAATTAAAAACTAAATTACTTTCTTGTATGCCTCAATTCCTATTTCTTCATTCTTTTTACATTGTCCTAACATGTTTATATCTCAAAGCTTGTTAAATACATAGTCTGCATTTTCATTTTTAAACTTATGCAAGTGCTTACTGCCAAGTAATCTCTGATTACATTTGTCTCTAACGTAAAATTTTACTTTTTTTTTTTTGAGTTGGAGTCTCACTCTGCTGGAGTGGAGTGCAGTGGCATGCTCACAGCCAATGCAGCCTTGACCTGCTGGGCTCAGGTGATCCTTCTGCTTTAGTCTTCCAAGTAGCTGGAACCACAGGCGCCCGCCACCATGCCTGGCTAATTTCTTGATTTATTGTAGAGTTGAGGGCTTGCCAAGTTGCCCAGGATCAACTCAAACCCGTGGGCTCAGGCAATCCTCTCAGTTCTGCTTTCCAAAGGCTGGGATTATAAAGCATGAACCATCATGCTTGGCCAAATTTTACTTTTTAAGTTCAAATAATGGCTTCCTTTAAATTTTACCTATTGTTCTTAGAATATCTAATCAGCACTTTCTGTATTCAAAGTTTCATAAATTACCTCCCCCCATTCATGGCAAAAACAGTGACCTAATGAGTGAACTCCTTTTCTGCCTTGGTCAGACTCCTCTGAAGTGCTCTGGCCTGTTGCTTTCCTCAGAAAGCCCTAGTCTTGTCTGAGAAAACTCTCTTTGAGCATCCTGGGAGTGTTCTTCTCACCTCTCTTCTGCTGGCTCCTCTATGTTCTCTTTTAACTTTGATTCAATTTTTTCTTCTTTTCTGGATTTCTTCCTCATTGTCTAGTGGCTTCCTGTAAAGGTTACATGGGAGATGGATTTTTGAGATAATGAAGGCTGGAGAGTGTTTTTATTCTATCCTCATACTTCATTGCTCGTCTGTGTAGTTACATCCTGCTATTCAGAAAACACATTTTCTAGATTGCAACATTTTTGGGGGAAGTCTGAAGCCATTGTGGTTCACATTTTTTATATGTAACTTTTTTCCTCGCTTAATAAGTTATAGACTCTTCTCTTTTTCCGTGCTGTTATGAAATTCATGGTAGTTTATATAGTCCTTTTGCAATGTATTGCTTTGAGTACTGATGGATTCTTTCGATATGGTGTCTCATATACGAACAGCCTAGGAAATATTCTTGCATTTCTTTGTTATTTCTTCATTATTTCAGTGATATTTTATGCTGGAGCTCATATTAATCAAATGTTGGACCTACTGGATTGATTTTTTTATCTATGCATTTTCTTTTCTCTCCTTTGTCCATCTTTTTGTCTGACATTATACTGTTTTATTTTCTAATTTTCTTTCAGCTGAAAAATTGACTAGTGTATTTTTGATTTCCAAAAACTCATTCCTCTTTTATAACCTTTCCCTCTTCTTAGAATTCTTTTTTGTTGATACATTATATTTGGATCTCTGAATGAGAATAATTAAACAGTATCTTACTTTCTTGTTTTCTTTGAGTCTTTGAGCCATATGTACTTACATTGACTTCTTTCTTTTATGTTGTAACTATTTTCAAAAATAAGATGCTATAACCTTTTGTTCCATTTCTTCATGTTTTAGAATGAGACATTAAAATGTCTATCTCTGTACTTGAGTAAGGTTGGTGGCTTGGTGAAAATCACTACACTTAAGGCACTCTTGCATTTTGAATAGGAATCCTTACGTATCAGTATCTGTATTTCATTGCTCAAGGCACCCAGCTTTCTAAAGAAAAACTGTCTAGTATTCTTTTTTTTTTTTTTCCAGTTGGTCTCTCACTCTGTCGCCCAGACTGGAGTGCAGTGGCCGCTCCCGGCCACCGCAGCCTCGACCTGCTAGGCTCCGGCGATCCTTCCGCCTCAGCCTTTCGAGTAGCCGGAATTACAGGCGCGTGCTACCCCGCCCGGCTGATTTTTTGATTTATTGTAGAGATGAGATCTCGCTGCCCAGGCGGGTCTCGAACCCGCGGGCTCAGGCAATCCACTCACCTCAGCCTCCCAAAGGCGCGGGATTACAGGCTGAGCCACCGAGCCTGGCTACTGTCTAGTATTCTACCTAGCTGCCTTCGTTTCCAGTATTCTATCTGGAGACTATGCATCTGGCTGGTGGTATTTCTGGAAATGGTGGGAACGGGGGACGCTTTCATACATTGTCACAGTTAGTGCAACAGTGGGCTACTACAACAAGGAACACCCCACGTAACAGATATTTATTTTACTCTTTTAATAATCCAATCAGGACATCATTGTAGTTATAGGCTCCTATTATCTTGTTTCCTTATTGTCCTGAAGGGCATTGCTTTCATTTTATGACTGTAGTTGGGTCAAAGGAATGTTCATGAGTATGCAGCAATTCAATACAGGATGTAATAGAATAGACCTGGAAGATTAAACATCATAGCTGTTCATATTTCTTAGGCTAGAACTGTCTCATGCCCCAGTCAAGTTGTAGGGGAGGTTGTGGAGTATAGGGACTAGTGGACAACCTCGTCCTAGTGGCAACGTCCTTACTTAGAAAGAACATGTTTTGATTATTATTCTTTCATATAAAGCACTTCAGATATTGTGTCTTGAAACCACAACAACAACTTTAGTATGCTCACAGGATCTCTAGGTCATCAGAGCAGAAAGGATCTAACAGGAGACACTGTGTTCTGTGCCACATTGTCGGGGACTTCAGGGTGGAGATGGCTGAACCAAGGGCTGAAACAGCTGCGATGATAGGATTTATTCCTAGAGTGGCATTTTCAGTCCCATGTCTTCTACCTGGGCTGGGCTGACGCAGGGTAAGATCACATGGTACTTGTCACTTGGAACACCTGCCTGTGGCCCAGCCCTGTTGGTCCTCACACTGTCTGAGCTGGAGTCTAAGAGGGCGTATTCGGAGAGTGATCGTTCTGAGGGTGCCAGGCAGAAGCTGCAGGACCTCTTCGGACTTAACGTCAGAAGTCACGTGGCATCACTCCCACCACATGCTGTTCGTTATGTCAAGTCACGAGGCCAGACGTAGACAATAGGAGGGAAATTTCTCCACCACTTGTCTGAGGTGTGGCAATGTCACACGCTAGAAGAAAATGTACAATAGAGTATACCGTGTGACCACTACTAGCAAAAGGAAGACATTGCCACAAAAAGATTCTGGCAAATGACAAGTAAATTCAGCCACAATGTACATTTAAAGACATGTATGCACAATACGTAACATAAAACCAATTGAAAATAACCATCAGAAGCTCAGACAAGTTGAAACATATTATTCTTCCTGGCAACCTACATTCTGTTTGCAAAATTCAACTCCTCCTCTCTGTTTTCCAAAAATAACATGTACGTTCAAGGTCCTTCGCCTTTACTCACACAGTCTCTCAGCTTGAAATCATCTTCCCTAAGTTATTTATTGAAATCCTTCAAAAGCGACTTAAATGCCATCTCCTCAGAAGGGCTGTCACTGAACTGATCTTTCCAATTGCAATTAATCAATCCGTCTCTGATTGCCACGGTGCAGTATTTCAACTTCTACTTAGCATGAACTCTATTCTGCCTTTATTATGATTAGATATTTATAGATGTAATTTCTCCACTAGTCTGTATGCCCCTCTGGAGATGGATATATTACCTGTGTTCAGTTTTGTTTCTTCACAAGGCTTTGATTACGAGGACTACTTCATTAATCACCATACAGCTAATTGAAATGCAAATGGTTCCATGTTAAATAAAACACATGTATTTTACACAGTCATCTAGTAGTTCTAGCTTTTATTTATGTGTGATCTGTATGAGTGGAACAGGTTGGAGGTGAAAAAGTAAAGCAGACTGAGGGAGATTTGGGGAAAGGGAAGGATCTATGTCTAGATATTTTAACATATCCTAAAGAGAAGGAGTGTATTTTCTCTCTGGATCGATCCATCCCAGTAGAAGGACTATATGCTATAAAAGTATTCTGATTAGTGCCATTCATTCGTGGCTTCTTAATTGTGAGCAAATTAATATCTTCTTAGATACATCTGGAAATCCAGCTGAGTTACATTTTCACCCCCATTAGAGTCATCTGCTCCTAGATGCTGTAGTGTTTCCTGATAGTTTTGTTTCTGGATTTAGATATAACAGTCCTGCCTCTGTCCACATTTCTCCTTGCTGGAACCCTCACTTAGGATTTTTTTTTTTTTTTGCTTTGTGAATCGTAACTCAAATGTTCCCTCTTTGCTTCAGGTTGATTTAATACATCTTTCCCTGATGGCTATCTGTCAGATGGCGGCTACAACTGGCTGCACGTGGAGCTTCAATAACTTCTAGTTAATGCCTCTCATTCCCAGATAGAATGAACCAAACTCATATACTCCACAAGCTTCTCTTTTAATTCTATCTCTACCGGTCTCTATCTGTGGTCCCCGAAAACAGCTAATTACTGAATCTTCGCTTCCCGTGTAAGCTACAGACAAATGCGTTGATTCATCTCTCAGGGGTGCTGGTCAGTTGAACTAGGACAATAAGGGATATAAGTGCCACTTGATGCTGTATTCGGTGCTATGAGCAACACATTGCCAATTCCATGAGTCGTCACATTCCTCCTTACATCTTAGATATTTTTTTGCCGTAATACCGATATTTTTTTCAGGCCCACATTAAATTCAGTTTCAGAATCTTCGTGCTTATTCATGTGTCCTGAGCACGCAGGGTTCATGGGTCACATGTCCTTTTCTTTAATTTTAAAGACATAAATAATTCCTTCAAAAGAAAACATTAAAACAATATTCATCCCATGCATGCCGTAAGATGCCGCTTCAACCAAATTTTAGACAGAAACAAATTGCTGATTTTAAAGAAAAGTTCAAAAACACTTCTGCTTATCATTTTCTTCAAAAGAAAAATATATGACATATCTGACAAAAGACGAATACCCATAATCCACAAAGAACGCAAACAAGTCAGCAAGAAAAAAAGCAGATAATCCCGTTAAAAAGTGGGCAAATGATATGAGCAGGCATCCCTCAAAATAAGATAGACAAGAAGTCAACAAACATATGAAAAAATGCTCAGTATCACTCATCATTAGGGAAATGCAAGTTAAGACCACAATGAGATATCACCTTACACCAGTCAGAACGAGGGCCATCCTTAAAAAATTAAAGAGCAATTGAAGCTGGTGCAGATAAGGTGAAAAGAGAATGCTCAGACACTGTTGGTGATAGTGCAGAGTAGCACAGCCTCTGTGGAAAGCAGTATGGCGATTTCTCAAAAGACTCAAAGTGGATCTACCATTTGATCCAGCAATCCCACTACTAGGCAACTACCCAAAGGAACAGATGTTGTGCAAAAAAGACACCTGCCCTTGTATGTTTATGGCAGCACAACTCACAGTTGCCAAGATGTGGAATCAACCTAAATGCCCATTAACTTATCTGTGGATGATGGAAATGGGTTATTTATATGCCGTGGAACACAATTCAGCCATAAAAAAAGAATGACATGATGTATTTTGTATTTTGTAACAAGCTGGATGGAATGGGAGACCATCATTCTGAGTGAACTGATGCAGGAATGGAAAAGCAAGCATTGCGTGGGTACACTTAGAAGTGGGAACTAAACCAAGGGTCCGCAAAGGCGTGGAGAAGGGTAAAATGGACATTAGAGACTCAGAAGGGAGAGGGTGAGGAAGGGAAGAGGGAAGAAAAATCTCCTATCAGGTACTATGTGGGCAGGTGGCGGTGGTGAGTACACTTAATGCCCAGGCTTCTTCACCACGGTACTCTGCATCCGTGTAACCAAAAGCTATTTTATACCCCCTAAAGCTACTGAACTATATAAATAAAAGAAATATTAATGTAGATGAAGCAAAAAAAGATAAATTATATTTCTCTGATAAAATAAAAAATCATAAAATACAATAGTCAAATTTGAAAACGTTCTCTGGGTTCTGATAAAAACTTAAATTGGTATCAGTATTTTTGAACTCTTAAAAAGACACATTCTCCATGAACAATTCTGTACATGACTTTTGTTTTCTTTAATTTCTGTCCCTTGCACTTGCCCATAATTTGATTTGGTACCTGAGTAATGAATGTGATCATGTTCTATAGATTCTGAGAGCACACCTAAAATTGGAGTGTACAAAAGTTTCTGCCATCCCGTATCTGCTGCTGACAACAGCAACTCAGACAACAACTCTGACATGATAGGTGAACTTGATGATATCAGTTCATATTGTCATTACTTGAGTTGAGTTTGTACATTTTTTTAAAAATACTGAATTGTCTGGAATTTAGTCACCATTTGAAATAATTTCAGGTAATTTGCACCATGATTCAGCATTATTCAATTTGTATGCTGAAGGTTCCAGGAAGTATGAGGTGACATTTGTTTATTATGGTAGAAGGAAATATTTATCTTTAGAGAAATTACCACGATGCTACATTTTCTTGCAAAGCAACACACAAGAAAAGAACTGCACAGTGTTCAGGGAAAGCAGAACCTTATAAACAGATGAGGCTGCATTTTGTTAATGAACTACATCGTGCATAAGGACTGTCTACTCTATATTAAGCAAAGCGGTATAAGCCGGGAGAAACTGATACTAAAAAAATGAAAAATATCAAAGCAGCAGAAGCACGGTATGATCCATTCAAACATTGCACAGGATTATGCTGATGGACAATCAAATCTCAGTTTATCAGAAACTTTGTGCTTACTTTAAACAGAAGCTGCTCAACTTCCAGTGGCATTCAATTCCAATGAGAAAAAAAAATGAAGTATTGTTGTGTTGTAATTTAATTGAGTGTTTTTCTTTCCTGGGGTACATAAAAATTATGATGCACCTAACACTGGATGCCATCTTGATTTAGTGAATAATGGTAACAAAATCACACTGCTAAATATAGAAAAAGGAGATGAAAGCAAGATTTTATAAGACCATCTAGTAAGCTATCACCTTTATGATTTCTTTTTTAGTTTCCAATACTTGTATAAGCTACTGTTACTGCTACCATCAGCTGAGATGTCGTGCTCATCGCCGTATGTTGGTTATATGTTTCTTTTATCTGTACCTGTCCAATAAGGCAAATATTGACTATAAAGGTTGGGAGAGGCTTTCTTTAGGTTGAAAGTGGCAGAGCCCAGAGGGAGACACAAACCTGTGCTGTGGCTGTCTTGCTTCTCCATCCAGTCCTCAGTGGCTTGAAGGAAGCATTCCCATCCTCTCCTGAGCTGAAGCCTACGAGCAGTAGGTGTGGTTAGAGGAAGCTAGTTCTCAGACTTCAATGCATTTGAGGCTTCAGGTCTTTAATCACTGGAGTTTAACTAGGTCACTACCCTGGTCAACGCCTCAGGGGTCTGCTCTCAGACCCCTGCCCCACCCTTCCTCTGCTTTTCTTTAGGTTGCAAGAGGCTGCATCTGCCATTCTTGTGTTTTCTTTGATTTTTCAGGGAGGTAATAGCGGAGGATTGAAGGAGGGGGCAGACAGTGTGGAAAAGCCTTCACCCGAGAGTCCTTCCCCACCACGACAGTGCTCCTGTTCATCCCTCTCACCAC
Organism: Carlito syrichta; assembly: GCF_000164805.1. NCBI lineage: Eukaryota > Metazoa > Chordata > Mammalia > Primates > Tarsiidae > Carlito > Carlito syrichta. Next base: position 164,981 of record NW_007252203.1, on the reverse strand, counting down.
ACAAGGGCAGTTTTTCAGGCTTTCCATGGGAAGCCATGAAGCATTTTTCGCACAGCCCTGCTATGGTTCCTTCTGACTTCTTTTTGTTTCCTAATATTAAAGAAATATTTAGAGAGCATCGATTTTTCTTCAGTTAATAATGTGAAAAAGACTGCTTTGAGATGGTTAAAGCCCCAGGACCCTCTGTTACTAGAAATGCACTAAATGTCTGGGATTGTCACTTACAAAAGTGTTTTGAACTTGATGGAGCTCATGATAGCAAGTAAAATTATATTTTTTCATTTATACTTTGTAATTCTACAAGATTTTTGAAGCCCACTTGCATAACTTAGCTTCTCCCCTGCCATACACATTCAATAGTTTTAACCTACTCCATGCTAGGAAGACATTCAATTAGATTTAGGATTTATTTCATGTTTTTCGAGTTACAATGTCTTTGCATTCTCTTAGCCTCATTTGATTCTCCAAGTAAACTTACATTACAATTGAGGAGGTTGAGGCTTATAGGCACAGTGACTTTTTTTTTTTGTACAAATGCAGACAGGATATAGCAGAATGAAGGCTCGCTTCCCATGTCAATTACTTTGGAGTCCATCGTTTGTCAACTACGTTAACGAATCAGTCACGCAGGTCAGTAGATCTCTTAACACCGAAAGTATCTGATGAAAATAGTTCCCCAGGCTCCACCCTTCAAACTGTTAAAACCTTCAGGGTAAAGTGTTAGAAACTAAACATTTAGCAGTCATCAAGCGAGTCTGCCCAATTTGGGAAGCACAACTAAACCTGTCTTCCCTCAGAGTCATAAAAAGACTCTGTCTTTCTATTAAAAAAAAGAAAGAGGTTGAGCATTTCTTCATGTGTTTGTTGGCTTCTCGAATGTCTTCTTTTGTGAAGTGTCTGTTCATATCTTTTGCCCATTTTATAATGGGGTTGTTTGTTTTCTTCTTTTCAGTACGTTTCAGTTCCTTGTAGATCCAGGATGTTAAGCCTTTGTCAGACCTAGAGTTGGCAAATACTTTTTCCCAGTCTGTAGGCTGTCTCCCTGCTCTCTTGATGGTTTCTTTGGCTTTGCAGAAGCTTGTCAGTTTAATAAGGTCCCATTTGTCTATCTTCTCTCTTAAGTCCTGTGGGTTTCGGGTTTTGTACAGGAATTGGATGCCAGTTCCGATTTCCATGAGAGTATTTCCTTCCCTTTCTAAGGTTCTTATGGTTTGAGGTTTTACATTTAGGTCTCTGTTCCATTTGGAGTTAACCTTTGTGCATGGGGATGCAAATCAAAACCACACTGAGATACCACCTAACTCCAGTCAGAATGGCAATTATCAACAACTCAAAAAATAACACCTGCTGGAGAGGGTGTGGTGAAAAGGAACACTTCTACACTGTTGGTGGAGTGTAAACTAGTGCAACCTCTGTGGAAAGCAGTGTGCGATTCCTAAAAGCTCAAAAATTGACCTTCCATATGACCCTG
>NW_007252203.1:151921-163490 GCF_000164805.1 Carlito syrichta | reverse complement strand
CACTCTAAAGAGATTGGGAGTAGGGGAATCGCAGATGTTTTCCCGATTGGATGTGGGAGAATTCATGTAGGAAATTCAAGAGGAGGTTAAATTATTATGTAGGAAAAAATAGTAGGGGTACAGGGGTAGAGGAAACTGAAGGTGGCCCAAGGGCACACAGACCCCAAGGAGAGTGGGAGGGAAGTGGCACACAAAGGAGCTGGGCAGGGGTAGGGCAGAGTGAGAGGGGGCTGAGAGAAGGATTTTGGTGGTCGAGTGACAAGAGACGCTTGCAAACAAAGAGAAATAAACTTTGAAGACAATGAGAAATGGTCTAGAAAATGTTTAGGACATCTTCTGATTGGATATAAAATGAACATCTCTTACTCCATTTGCCTAGAAAACTTTACTAAAAAATTAGCTTGCCCTTCAGTGCTCTGGAGTTAGGTCAATTCATTTCTTTATAAGAATAACTTGTGCAACCTCTGTGGAAAGCAGTGTGGCGATTCCTAAAAGCTCTAAATATCAACCTCCCATATGACCCCGCAATCCCCCTACTGGGAATATACCCTGAAGAACTCAAATCACTCTATAAAAAAGATACCTGCACACGTATATTTATCGCAGCATTGTTCACAATAGCAAGAACCTGGAAGCAACCATGCTGCCCATCAAAAGAGGACTGGATTAAAAAAATGTGGTACATATGCACGATGGAATACTACGCAGTCATAAAAAAGAACAAAATCATGAATTTCGCAGCAACTTGGATGGAACTAGAGTCTATAATACTGAGTGACCTCTCACAGAAACAAAGATCAGAATATCACATGTTCTCACTCATATAATGGACCTTGAACATCCAAAGTAATACTATAAGAAAATGACTGACGGTACTGGGAAACTATGGGGGGGAGGGGGATGGGATTAACAGTAGCAAATATCTGTCTGGGGCTGGGAAAACACCTCTTATCAACAGGGTGCCTGAATGAAACGTAATCGTACACCTAACCCTTAACTGTACCCCACAAAACCATAATAAAAAATACTGATTAAAGAAAAAAAAAAAAAGAAAGAAAGAAAACTGGTACTCTCAACACCTCAAAGCATTGTGTGTCTTAAACCAGGATTCTACAAAAGAGGAAGTTTTTTTTTTGTGCTTCTAAGTCTCACGTAAGAAAAACTGATAGAAATCATTTTTTGGTCATATTTAGGAGCTTGGCTATTTTGTATATCAATTTCAGTATAATTTTGCAAGTTATATTGTTTAGACAAAAACATGTGGTGAGTACTTATCTTAGACATATTCTTATATGGTAATAAATTCTCTCTTGCAGATTTCTTGGTAGTTATAGTCAAAAAGAAGGGTCATGTTTGCAAATGTGAAAGTCATCTTAAATCTTCTTCATTAAGGCTCAAGGACGTCTTCCAGTTAGCTTTTACCCCCAGGATGTATGTAGTTTGTTTGTTTGTTTGTTTTAAGTTTTTACAAAAGATAACTTTGGGACTATAATCCTTTTTAAAAAATGTTATCAAGTTGCTCTTTTGAAGCTCTGTTCTGTCTTTTATTGCATATATTTCATGACATTAAGATACATTTATGGATTTAATACTTCTAATGCATCTATTAGTAGTGTAATTCTACAGCATTAACAGACATAAATATATTTATTTGTTCAGAAAATAGAAATGAATCTATTGATGTAATTATTTGGTGAGGAAAATACATTTATCTTATACCGCCATTCAAAATAGTAGTACGTACTTAAGTTTAAGTGATTTTGAATTTGTGACACTAAAGAGTAATATAAGAAATAATGAAGACCATAAAGAATGCAATTTTCTGCGTTAAAAAAATACACACACATATATTTTGGAAATGTCTCTCCACAGGTCATACCAAAAATACATATAAATTAAAATTTTAGAATATTAATTACCAGAAAAACATATTAAAAATTCAATACACAGTCTATGTGCTAATATTAGCATTTGGGTATAAGATATACACTTATAGGCTTTAGGAAAAAAATCAGAAGCGCCATAATGAATTCATTACTCTAGTCAATATTGCATGTACTGAAGCAGGAAAGGACATTTTAACAAAGGCTTTTAAGATTTAAAATTACATATAAATGATAATTATTTTCATGGTCACACTAATCAAGACTAGATTAGCATGATCATTAGAGTAAAATCTGGCCTGGCCAGAACAGAAAATTATTCTAGAAGTCATCATTTGAACCTGGGTACTTTTCTCTTAGCGCTTGCCATTTCCAGGTGAAGGATAGTGTTAATTGCATCCTTGAGATCATTTATTCCTGAAGTCTGAGAATTACTAGTGGATATTTTTTTCCTTGACCTCGAGTACCTCATTTTTAGCAGAACTTGAAGGGTAATAGGAAGCCTTTCCCAAGGTTAGAATCAATAATAGATACAGTGAGAAAACGGACTTCCGGAGAGGTGGCTGTATCATACACGAGGGCCATTTTGCTACTTTTGTATAGTTCTCCAGCCTTTTTGAAAGCACTCTGTAAATAAGAAATACATGACAAATGAGCTCAGAGATGAGCAGCTCTTCCATGATCTGTGACCTTGGACAAAAAGCCGAGCTTGGGATAAATCCTTTCAAAGATTCCTCCTGGCTCTGGATAACTGTGACTCTACAGCTCACACTTGCAGTGCTCAAGTAACCCCAGGGGCATCTCAGAGGAGAACTTTGAGAGTAAGACTGACCTGCAGGCTCTCCCAAATGTGGTTGAAATATTGCAGTAAAATGAACGGCGCTTTGGCTCCTAGGGGCTTTTATAAAATCGAAGACTCTCTTGTGAATACCTGTTTGCTTCGTGAAACTTGCAACATGCTTTCCACCGGCCGGCATTTTTATAGGTTAGTCAACTGTTTCTCCCCTCCTTTCTCTCTTTCTCTCCCTACCCCTTCCCACCATCTTTTTCTTCTCTCTTTAATTACAAGCAGTAGCTGTCAATTTTTTTTCTTTTAATCGATGTTAGAAGAACATACCTTGGGATTTTCAGTATTTTTTCAATGCTACTTTTTCATTGCAAAGGAATAGACATTCCTTCTTAGGCGCAGGCATAATTTATATCCTTCTTGTCTTTAGACTGTTGCTCCTAGAACATGGAAAGTTACTGACACATAGCATTCAAATAAGACAGCACAGAGCAACTGCTAGGAAAGCACAATGTCACTTGTTGTCAGACTGGAGGGCACCTGGATGAATCTTGCTTTGTCCACGGGTTTTCTTCCAATGCCACATTTCTGACACATGCCGGACCCGTAAGCTTTTATTGACCTGGTGCTGGGTCCATTTTCTTAAAAATGGAAGATTTTCCAACCATTCCAGATTAGTGGGAACTTTTCAAAAAACTTCTTGGCCGCACTGCTTGACTCATATTTTGACTTCTTTCATGTTGCTAGCTGTTTTTGATCCATGCTTGGGACTTATCCTTTAATTAATCTAATCTCGACAGTAGAATCCCTGCTCACTGAAATGATTTCTAACAGAGTTTTGTTGATCTCTGCAATCGTTGAATGAGAATAAGGATGCCGTAGCACATGGTAGTATTCATGATATGTGAGGCTTACATTTTGGGTTTGAGATTGTTCCCCCAGTGTTCCCTCCCCAATGCAACTTTAATTGGCGCTATATTTTACGTCTCAGAAGATCAGTTTTGCATGTTCACTCCTTGACATGATCATGTTTCAGAGATTCAGATTTAAAAAAAATGCTTTGCCATTATAGATTGCTGCAGGATACAGCTTGGTTTTTTTTTTTTTTTTGAGTTGGAGTCACTCTGTCGCCCAGACTGGAGTGCAGTTCCTGGCCACCACAGCCTTGACCTGCTGGGCTCCGGTGATCCTTCCGCCTCAGCCTTCCCAGTAGCTGGAATTACAGGCATGCGCTACCATGGCCAGCTGATTTTTTGATTTATTGTAGAGATGAGGTCTTGCTGCCCAGGCGGGTTTCGAACCCGCGGGCTCAGCCAATCCACTCACCTCAGCCTCCCAAAAGTGCGGGATTACAGGCTGAGCCACCGAGCCCGGCTCAGGATACAGCTTTGTCTTTTAAAACTGATGAGGCTTGAAAATGATAGGGTGTGGCTCAACTTGATCCAAGAAATCTTCCTTTGTAAGTTCAGGTGAACTCATAGTGAAGGTGGAGAGAATTCACAGCCCAAAATATTTGTGATGATGCAAGCATTTTGTTCATACAATGCTGTGCTAATATGATGTGATCTAGGGCTGAAGCTAAGAAAACAAGCATCATGGTCTCCTTAAAATCCTTGTGCCTTTTGTTTTCTTTGCAAGATTTCCAATAATCTAGACAAAAAACCAAATTTCTTCATGGTGTTTTTTTCCCCCCTTTTCAATAAAAATGTGACCTTCCTTTCGTGTGACCTGTTTGATGTTACTGTAGTGCTCGAAAATATCACTACTTTCTTTCCAGAGAAAAGATCAATTACTCACAACATACCCTCTTTTTGAAAATGTCTTTCAGACTGGGCTCATACAGCAAAAAGTCAAATAAAGATTTAGCTTACCTGGCATATGGAATTGATATTCAGATGACCAAACAAGATAATTCACAGCCTAAGTTGCTGTTTGGATAAACTTCATCTCTTTGTTAACAGTCATATATTCATGTGTTTGTTTATTTCTTCTTCTACCATTCACACTAATTTTATAATTCTGGTCACAAACTATCTTCCAGTCTTTTGTGTCCTTTTTCTCTTCATTTATCAAGTTCTTATATATGTGTGGGTGTGTTTCTGGGCTAAATCCTTCAATCTAGCAGTCTACTTGTTATGCTTATGCTGGCACCACGATTCATAATGACTGTATAATAAATCTTTATACCTTATATAGAAAGATCTCCCACACGATCCTTTTTTATCCAGCAGTGCTGTGAATCCTCCTGACCCTTTGCTTTTCTTGTAAATATTAAAACCAACATAACAAGTCCCCCAAACCATCTGTTGAAATATTCATTGGTATTATTTTTAGTTTGGTATTATATTTTAAAAGAATTAGAATATATATTATATTGACTCTTTTAATAGGTGAGGGTGTCATAGCTACTCATCTATTTATTTACATGCTATAAAATTTTCATCTAATTAAAAATATTAGGCTGGGTGCAGCGGTTCACGTTTATAATCCCAGCCCTTTAGGAGGCTGAGGTGAGAGGATTGCCTGAGCCGATGGGTTCGAGACTTGCCTGGGCAACTTGGCGAGACCTCGACTCTACAATAAATCAGAAAATTAGCCAGGTTTGGTGGCATGCACCTGTATTTCCAGCTACTTGGACGGCTGAGGTGGAAGGATCGCCGGAGCCCAGCAAGTCAAGGCTGTGGTGGCCATGAGTATGCCATTGCACTCCAGCCTGGGTGACAGAGTGAGACTCTGACTCAAAAAATAAAATAAAATAAAATAAAATAACCCCTGGGCTCATACCTGTGATCTTAGCACTTTGAGAGGCGGAGGTGAGAAGATTGCCTGAGCCCAGGGATTTGAGACCATCCTGGGCAACTTGGCAAACCCTCTCTCTACAATCAATCAAAAAATTAGCCAGGTGTGGTGGCTCATGACTGTAATCCCAGCACTCTGGGAGGCAGAGGTGAGAAGATTGCCTGAGCTCAGGGGAGTACGAGTTCAGGCTGGGCAACTTGGTGAAACCTCGTCTCTACAATAAGTTAAAAAAATTAGCCAGGTGTGGTGGCGTGCACCTGTAGTTCTAGCTATTTGGAAGGCTGAGGTGGAAGGATCACCTGAGCCCAGCAGGTAGAGGTTGCAGCAACCATGAGCATGCTACTGCCCTCTAGCCTGGGCAACAGTGAGACTCAAACTCAAAAAAACATTTTAAAATATTGTTTCTATAATGTTCTAAAATATTCTTTATTTTTGCTTATTCCTTTGTTACCCATTCACTGAGAGTAAGTGATTTTTGTTTTCTAGTAGTATGCTTTGATTTTGCGCTATTTATTCTTACTGTATGCTATAGGTTTCTGCTTTGCAGTCACCATGAGGCTTACAAAAAAAACATCGAATTATAACAGGTTATTGTAAACTGCTACCAACTGAGTTTTGATTTCAATTAAAAGTATCAAAAATAAACTCTCCCCTTTCACACATCCTCCCTATTTTGGCTTTTGAGGTCTCAACTTATATATTTACATTGCATATATCTTAATCAATTATTATTGTTGTTTCTAACAGTTTTGTCTGGTAGGTTTTTTTCATTTTTATTTTTTGAGACAGTGTTTCCCTCTGTTGTCCAGGCTGAAGTGCAGGGTAAGATCATAGCTCACTGAAAACTCAAACGCCTGTGCTCAAGCAATCCTCCACACCCAAGTGTCCCAAGTAGCTAGGACTACTGTTTTCATTTTTCATTTCATTTAGTAGAGATGGGTTTTCACCGTGTTGCCCAGGCAAGTCTTGATCTCCTGTCCTCAAGTGATCCATCCACCTTGGTCTCCCAGAATGCTAGGATTACAGGTGTTAGCCACCGGGCCCAGCCTCTTTTAGTCTTAGTATTTAAGATATAATATATACGTTTCTTTACCACATTGACATTGAGCATACTTAATTGACCTGTTCTCTTAATTTCACCTATAAGGTTATACCTTCAGGATTTTGTTTGGTTTTTTTTCACATCAGCATCCATTTCTTTCCGATTGAAAACTTTCTTTAGCATTTCCTGTAAGACAAGTCAGGTGTTGATGAATTCTCTCAGTTCTTGTTTATCTGGGAAAGTCTTTAGCTTTTGTTGGTGTTGGCATAATAGCTTTATTGGGTACAGTATTTTTGGTTGACAGGGTTTTTCCTGTTTTTCAGCACTTTGCATATCGTATCTCACACTCTCCTGTCCTGCAGGTTTCCTGCTGAGAAATTAGCAGAATGTGGTACTGGGACTCTGTTGACCATGGTATTTTTGTTTTCTCTTGTTGCTTTGAATATTCATTGTCTTTGGTTTGTGCTAATTAATTATGATGTGCATTGGGGAATTTCTTTGGGGTTCAATTTGATTGGTGACTACAGGGCTTCTTATAACTGGATGCTGTTGTCTTTTTCCAGAGTTGGACAATTTTCAGTCATTATTTTCCTTTTTTTCTCTCTTTTTTTATTTTGAAATTGTGAGGTACAATTCAGGGTTAGGTATACAAGTGTGCAGGTACACTTATTGATAAAGTGTGCCCCCCCTTCTCCAGGTGGACATCGACTACTGTCAATCCCAGCTACCCACCCCCCACCCAAACATGATTTTCTTAAATATGATTCATAAGGTTTTTCCTCCCTCTCTCGTATCTCCTTTGGGAGTTCTGAGTATGTAAGGTTAATTTACTTGATGGTGAGCCACAGTTCTTGTAGGTCTTTTTCACTCATTCTATTCTGTTTTATTTTTTGCTACCCTGAGTAATTTTATATGTTCTATCTTCAACTCACTATTTCTTTTTCTGTTTGATCAAGTTTGCTTTTGAAGCTTTTTATTTCAGTTTGTGCTTTTTAAAAAATTTTTTATTTTAAAGATGCAGGGTACAATTTAGGGTTAGGTCTACAAATTTGATTATACAGGTACCCTTGCTGTTGAGGTGTGCCCCTCCCCTCCCTCCCCTGGCAGTTTCTTTTTCTTTTTCTTTTCCTGATTTGAGATCCCACTCTGTCACCCAGGCTCGAGTGCAGTAACATGATCATGGCTCACTGCAGCTTCAACCTCCTGAGCTCAGGCAATCCTCCAGCCTCAGCCTCCCAAGTAGTTGGGATTACAGGAGCATGCCACCATGCCTGGCTAATTTAAAAAAAAAAATTGTAGAGATGAAGTCTTACTATGTTGCTCAGGCTGGTCTCGATGAAATAAGTGTAATGTTACTTAAATGTTGAGTAAGTCCTCTGTCTTTTCTTTAAAGCCTGCCATATAACTCATTCTCTGATACAGGCATGACTGGTCTGTTCTCTAAAACTCATCCTCTCTTTGCAAATTGGTATGAAACACAATGAGTGAGCAGGTTTTCAATACCTATCTCTAGAAACCAAGACCATTCAGCCTAGACAAACTCCAACTAGAGAAAGAGACCATTGCTATAGCTAACATATCGACTGCAAGTTGGCTTTTAGAACTAGCATCTGTGTATTCACATCGAAGCTCTAGAATGCCTGAAAGAAAAGAACAGAGCCAGTCATCTCCTCACTTGGTGCTGGACATAAAATATCTGCCATCTTAGGAAAAGGAAAGTGCTATTTTAAATTATTTGATAAATCAGTCATTTAAATCAGTCACTTTGTTAACTTATTTGTAAAGGTTTTTTCTTTCTTTTTTTTTTAAAGGGGTATAACAGAACACAGCATCTCAAAAAGATCCTGCTCTTTTAGTGGTTTATTAGTCCCCTGTACCTTCTCAAAACATGCATAGCTCTACATATCCATCATATATTTACGTTTCTAAATTTTGAAAAGTCAAAGAAAAAAGCCAACTGCAGTTTAAGTACACATGGCACAGGCATTTGTAGAAAATCTGTGGTTGCTTAGCAACTGGAGGGTGTCTATTTGGAGAGCTCAGAGAGGTGTACAACGTGACTTCTGGGTGGATAAAGTGCAGCAGGAGGCCCTGAGCGACTAAAACAACTTGGAATGTAGACCAATACTCCAAGGATATACATTTATGCCTGTTGCCAAAGGTTAACCACGTTGCTGTTCATTTCCCCTCTGCTGCTGTCATAAGGAACCAGAGGGCTTCCTAGGCAGTACAGTCTTAGATTTTGAATTTTGCGTCTATAAATGTGCCTTGTGTGGTCAGGGTGCTGTGGCAACCACTGAAATAGCTTGTGAATAACCAGAGTAGTAATCAGTTCCTCCCCGGTCAATTGACATGTCAGTTAAAGAGATTTCCTTCTGAAAAGTCTCACCATCTCTAATAAAGATCAGCCATCATGAAAATTAACCACATGCTGACTCAATCAACATATAGCTTTGTTAATTACTAGTTCTTTCTTCATGTCCATCTGTTTTTAAGATTTCAGGGAACCTGTGCCAGATGTTCGTGCAAATATAATAAGCTGATTGCCATGTAAATATAACATTTTCAACTTTGGGGTGTAACAGCCTTTCAATTTATGCGTACTGTTGTCTGTGTTTTGTCCTTAGTGGCTCACATACAAAACTGATAACTTTGTTAAAAGCCACATCAGGGCACTGTTTCTATTTATTTCCCTATGGGGTGTGTGTGGGGGGGGGTGGGGGTTTGTGTGTGTTGGTTGGCATTTTTTGGATATTGCACTAGGTGTTCAAATCCTTAAAGATGTAGCAAAGCATGTTAGGGTGTTCTAGGACCGGCTGCCTATATGTGAGATAAAACTATTTTATCTCATTCACTTCAATAGTATAATAAATAACTACCAAATTCACAATAAACATGGCCCATTCATGATGAATTAAAAATAATCAAATGGTTCCTGATGGCTGCATGTAGATAACTCTCTACCATTCCAGGCTCCAGTCAATCTGGAAAACTCACCTAACTAATTAGAAGGCTGACACATGACATTTTCACATTTTTTTTTTTTTTTTTACACAAGGAACTGCTAAAATTGATCAAACCCAAGGATGATGGAATTGGTCAGTAGAAAGATTGTAAGAAACAAATTAGGGAAAATTTGGGTTTTTTTGAAGAAGAAAGTGCATTTTAAAACACTGCCCTGTACAATAAGCTTAAAAGAGTGTTTCTGTAACTAACAGTTTTATAACAACTAAAATGTTTTAACCCAGTTGGTTACAGATAAAGCAATCAAGTGGAATTCTAAATCGCAATGGAACATGGAAAGGATAACAATGTAAAGAGCTTCAGATCAAAGATGAATTGCAAAATGAGTATTATTTCCGAAGACTGGTCATATTTTACCTGAATTTAAGAAACTGGTAAATTACATTCATTGGCAACGTTTCTGTATGATCAAAGAAAGTAGACTTGTGAAGTTTTTAAAAATGAAGCTAATTTGAATAAAATAAAATAATTAACTTAAAAGGAAAATAAGACATACTCCGTGAAAGAGGGAGGCTGCCTCCCTGTGACATCATGGAAAGGAACAATCCACACCACTGTGAGTTACTTCCCAGTATGTCTAAAGCAAACTGTACATCAAAACACTCAAAATCATGGGCCTGGAATTAGATTACACAGACTTAGAAAGAGAGGATGAAATTCTTTAATAAATGTGTACATATATATTTTTCACTACTATGGTATACGTTATTTGCTTGGTAATGTATTTGCTTGGTAATGTTGCTATGGTATACAAGGTCTATCCCTGAAATTGTTGATAGTAAAGCCCATATAGGAAAACAAATGGAGGGGAGAATGGTGTGTTTTCAAGGGTATTGTTTCTCTAATCCAGTTTGTGCTTGAGTACAATTTCCTTGTTCACGACAGCTCAAGTGAGTAGATGTAGGAGAAGAGTGACTTTTCCAATTTTTTTGTGTGTGACCTGAAAGTTCAAAGAGCAAACCTAAAAATGTGATGCCATCACTCCAAATCTTATATGGTATCCCAAGTTTTCATTCTTTCAATTGAAATCATAGCTATGCCATCCAGTCTTTAAACTGGTAATGCAGTCACATGATTCTAGAGACATGTAAAAAGATAAGCAGTTTAAATTCAGCCATCACGATGCTCCTTTCGTCCCATCTGCCTAGATTCCAGCAACTTCTCACATGCAACCACTGTTCTCGGTTTCCTGAGCATCTTTCCATTATTGTTGTGCTTATCACAGATAAATCTGAATATGCATTTCCTGTAGCCCTCAAGATGTCTATACTTTAAACTCTGAGCCCTAAGAGTATATTATCTTCCATGGCCCATGGGACTATGAAGATGAAATCTAGGCTACAAACAAACTTTTAAAAGGGGGGATTATTCTGAGATACTCTGGTGGACCCAATAAAATTACACGAGCCCTCAGATGCAGGAGAGGAAGGAAGAAGAGCCAGAGACATGCGACCAGGGAAGAAGAGATGGCAGAAATTCAAAACATGACTCACCACTACTATATTCTAATATGGAGAATGCAAGCCAGAAGCCCAAAATTCCAATAGTCTCTAGAAGCTGGGGAAGGCCCTGAGATGATAGCAAGCAAAGAGATAATCTCATAAATGCAAAAAAATGAGATTCTGCCAATAACCTGAATGAATAAGGAAAGGGATTATCCACCACAGCTTCCAGATAAGAAGTGGAGACCTGCTGACACGTTCATTGACTGTAGCCTGGGAGAACTGTGTTAGACTGAACCTACAGCACTGTAATGTCATAGATTCGTGTTGTATTAAACTGCAAACAGTTAGGTTAATTTATTATGGCAACAATAGAAAACTCATGCCTCCCTCTTTCTTGCAGCAACGTAGCATGCAGTTAATACTGATCTGAGCTGGTCTCGGTGGCTCAGCCTGTAATCCCGTGCCTTTGGGAGGCTGAGGTGAGCGGATTGCCTGAGCCCGCGGGTTCGAGACCCGCCTGGGCAGCGAGACCTCATCTCTACAATAAATCAAAAAATCAGCCGGGCATGGTAGCGCATGCCTGTAATTC